>NW_007256228.1:0-410 GCF_000164805.1 Carlito syrichta | reverse complement strand
ATTGGAGCCTCACTCTGCCGCCCAGACTAGAGTGCAGTGGCCACTCCCGGCCACCGCAGCCTCGACTTGCTGGTCTCCGGCGATCCTCCCGCCTCAGCCTTCCAAGTAGCCGGAACTATAGGCGCGCGCTACCACGCCCGGCAAATTTTAAAATTTATTTTAGAGACTACGTCTCGCCAAGTTGTCCAGGTGGGTCTCGAACCTGCGGGCTCGGGAAATTCACTCATCTTGGCCTCCCAAAGCGCAGGATTACAGGCTGAGCCACCGAGCCCGGCCGATATGGCATCTTATAACAGTCTACTTCGGCCGCGCTCAGTGGCTCAGCCTGTAATCCCACGCCTTTGGGAGGATGAGGGGAGTGGATTGCCTGAGCCCAAGGGTTCGAGACCTGCCTGGGCAGCGAGACCTCA
>NW_007256227.1:390544-391413 GCF_000164805.1 Carlito syrichta | reverse complement strand
AGAGATGTCAGAAGCAAAACCTCAATTTCTCAACCAACTCATCTTTGACAAAGACTCCACCACCTATCCTGGGGAGAGGAGAACCTATTCAGTAAATGGTGCTGGGAAAACTGGCTGACCACATGCAGAAGATTGAAACAGGACCCCTATCTATCCCCATGCACAAAGGTTAATTCCAAATGGATCAGAGACCTAAATGTAAAACCTCAAACCATAAGAACCTTAGAAAATGAAGGAAAAACCCTCATGGAAATCGGAACTGGCATCCAATTCCTGAACAAAACCCAAAACCCACAGCTCATAAGAGAGAAAATAGATAAGTGGGACCTCATTAAACTGACAAGCTTCTGCAAAGCCAAAGAAACCATCAAGAGAGCAGGGAGACAGCCTACAGACTGGGAAAAAGTATTTGCCAACTCCAGGTCCGACAAAGGCTTAACATCCTGGATCTACAAGGAACTCAAACGTGCTGAAAAGAAAAAAACAAACAACCCCATTATAAAATGGGCAAAAGATATGAACAGACACTTCACAAAGGAAGACATCCGAGCAGCCAACAAACACATGAAGAAATGTTCAACCTCACTAATCATCAGGGAGATGCAAATCAAAACCACACTGAGATACCACCTAACCCCAGTCAGAATGGCAATCATCAACAACTCAAAAAATAACAGCTGCTGGAGAGGGTGTGGTGAAAAGGGAACACTTCTACACTGTTGGTGGGAGTGTAAACTAGTGCAACCTCTGTGGAAAGCAGTGTGGCGATTCTTAAAAGCTCTAATACCAACCTCCCATATGACCCCGCAATCCCCCTACTGGGAATATATCCTGAAAGAACACAAATCACTCTATAAAAAAGATACCTG
>NW_007256227.1:376329-390524 GCF_000164805.1 Carlito syrichta | reverse complement strand
CAAGAACCTGGAAACAGCCATGCTGCCCGTCAAAAGAGGACTGGATTAAAAAATGTGGTACATATACACGATGGAATACTACGCAGCCATAAAAAAGAACAAAATCATGAATTTCGCAGCAACCTGGATGGAACTAGAGTCTATAATACTGAGTGACCTCTCACAGAAACAAAGATCCGAGTATCACATGGTCTCACTCATATAATGGACCTTAAACATTCAATGCAATACTATACGAAAATGACTGACCGTACCGGGAAACTATGGTGGGGGGAGGGAGATGGGATTAACAGTAGCAAATATCTGTCTGGGAATGGGGAAACACCCCATATCAACAGGGTGCCTGAATGAAACGCAATTGTATACCTAACCCTTAACTGTACCCCACAACTTCACAATAAAAAAAATATATAAATAAATAAATAAAAAGAATGTATAGGCTTGTTTCCAGATTCATTTAAAATAACACAATTCAAGTCATCTAGTTGCTTCATTTGCATCAAACATAAATTAAATAGAACTCTGTACATTATTCATTATTAGCTATTACTAATCAGCAGTCACATTTTCATGATTTTTAAATTCTCCTTTAAGCTTCATCTGACAGATGTTTTGACTTAATCTTATCTATTTTGTATTTTAGCATTATATACCCAAGTTTTTTCTATCGGAGGTCTAACAGTCTTGGAGTTCAGGAACAACCCCAACCTGGAAGTGAATTAGAACTTGACAATGACCAGTAGCCAGAATGACCAAGAAACATGTAAAACAACAGGCCCAGTGAAAAAGAAAAGTTCTGAAGTGACGAGATGAGGTTTTTAAAGCCCAGTCCTAATAGCAACAAACAGAAGTATCATCAAAGGCGCATATAAAGGAGAAATAAAAGGCAACAAGGAGGAACACACAACAGTCAACTGAAACTGCAGGTTGCACAAATCATAGCAGGGATGAGTCATCACGGGGCCAACAAAGTACACCCCGACTGACTGTAGCACCACTTGGCAACAACACACAGGGCAGGCAGGGCCCTAAAGTGCAGAGACCAAAAAAGAAAAAATCAGAAACTTTAACTGAATGTGAAAATCATGATGCAACAGCACAATAATTGTACATATAATAAAAAATCAAATACCCCACAAAATCATTTTTCTGTTCTTTAATACATATACCCTTGGTATTACCAGTGGGACTCAATCATCAAGGTTACATTGTGATCGCTATGAAAGATACTGTGCTCACTAAAAACAAAAACCAAAAAATGCATTTGCCTCCCTGGAGGAGTTTACAATTCAGCGAGCATGAGCCAAATCCAACAGAGATGTAGTTCATAAAAAGATGTATGCAAGGTGTTTTAGGGTTTCTTTCTTTCTTTTCTTTCTTTCTTTCTTTCTTTTTTCTTTTTTTGTAAATTAAATCCCATGGCAAGTGATTTTAAAGGGGGTAATCAAAGCAGTTTTCTAGAAAATGTCCTTTATAAGATGGAAAAATCCAGTCACTATCCCTAACATCAACTTAATTTTTTTCATTTTCACTTAGAATGTTTAGTTTGCTTAAGGGGCTCCCAGACCAATATATGATAAAGAATTAACTACTGTACAAACTGAGGCAGAATTACCCTTCAATATAATTATATGCACAGAGAAAACAGACTATTCTATCCTCTAAGATTGCTCTGATCCTCTTCCCAGGCCTCTATCCCTTTGGGGACAACTTAGATTTGTCAATAATTCATATTTTCATTTTTTCTGATTTAAGCAGTTTCCCTTCTGTGTATGAACATTCACTTTCTTTGGGGTCATCTTTGGTATGATGACATTTATGTCTATGTCATATTTCCCCCTTTCCCTCCTATGCTTCTGCATCTGTGTGTAAAAGAGGTTTTGCTGGATTCTCTGTGGTGGAGGGACACAGGATCCCTGGGTCTATCTGGCAGACTTTGGAGCTTCAGAGTCACTGCTCCCAATGACCTGATTGATTTGCTCACTGGCCCAGTGACTACTGCACCATTTATTCTTTTGTGACCCATGCTACTGCCAACCCTGCAGCCTGGAATCCTAGAAATTTGCTCTGTCGTCTTTTGGCCCAGACTCCAGTGCTCGGCAGTCCACTGGTGTTCCTAGCATCTCCACATCTTATAACTGGGGCACACAGAGTCATCTGCTTCCCTTGCATGCCATATATAGGCTACGGAGACCAGGATAGCTTCTCTGCTCCCCCATCTGTGGTCTGCTCCCATCTCGTGCCATCACCCCGCGTGTATTGGAACTATCTGTATGTAGAGTTTCTCCCAGAGGTTGGCAGCCTCCCTCTGCTCTCCATGCCAGGAGAATTGTGCCATGAACCTAAATATTCTTGGCCTCTCTCATGCCTCTCTGGGTTTTCTAAAGCCACTCCTCCACACCAGATGGTCAGGCACAGAAGTTGGAATGGATGGAGGGATGAGATCCCTAGTATCTGACCTTGTTTTCTCTTTCTCTCCTTTCTCTTTCCTACAGTAACACCAGAATAGAAAGGGCAGTTTTTTCCTCTTCTACATGTAAGGAATATCTTCTCTACCTTTAAGGAGAAAATTTTGTCATTCAAGTCCTCTGGGTCTAACGTAATTTAGAAACTCCTCTTTTCCTGTATAAAGTCAGGATGCAAGTCTATCATTTTGCTGCAAAATCTTACTGGGAATGACAGAAGTTCAATGTTTACTTTTTGTACTTTACACTCCTGCTGTGCAATTATTTTTCAGATTTCCATTTTAAGTAGATAGCTATATTAGACTTGCTAGGAAGATGGTAATTTTCAAAGTACAAAAAAGAAAAATACATTCATTTGGAAAAAAAGTAAAACAAAACCCCATTATCTAAATATTGACAGTATATTGTACAAATACAAGTCATAAAGAACTCAGTGAGTTCTGAGTTCAATATTCAGAGCTAGGAGTTGCAATGCTTATTTGGGCAACACTGACAGAGAAGAATTCTTGAGTCCACATGCTTGCAAGTCCTTTGGAAAAGCCGTCTGTCTTTTAATTTCTGGCTCTTCCCACTGTCAACATTCTCCTGGGACCTCTATTCTCCTACCCTTTCCCTGACACAAAATCCCTGGAACTTTTTTTTTTGGTTTAGGATGATACTTTCTGATACATTCAGGTCTTTTGATAATTTTTGCCTACATATTTTTGCTGTATATGGCTTTGCTTTTTCCTCATTGCTGCTCTGTTGCATGGTATTACTCTTTTAAATATTGGTAATTTACCCTTGTATCTTGGCATAACAGTCCCCAAAAGCAAATTCTTGTCTGGCCTGCCATAGTTCAGTCTCTTATCGTACACATGAATACACACACATACACACACAGAAAAAAAAAAAAGAGAGAGAGAGAAAGAGGCAAAGAAAAAGCAAAATAGTTACTGGGGGTAATTTGAAATAACCTAGAGAGTGAAGACAGGCAAAATTAAACTTAAAAACAAATAAGAATGTTGTCCAGAGGGGTCATGCAATAAAAAATAATAATAATAAGTAGATCATAAGTAAATGCTTATTATGTGATTTCTTGGCGTATATCTTTTTTTTTTTATTCCTTTACCTCCAAACTCAACTCTTAGTTTCCAGTCACTGGAGGAATTAACCTGTATATGAAAGACAGTTGGGAAAAAAATACTACCTTCTCCTATTTGAAATACCAGTTCGATATATTATATAAATGCCAGTCAATTAATACCTCTAAAAGGAGAGAATTTTAGCTCATCCATCTTAAAAAGAAGTCGTGGGCTGGGCTCAGTGGCTCAGCTTGTAATCCCAGCATTTTGGGAGGACGAAGCGAGTGGATTGCCTGAGTCCACGGGTTTGAGACCAGCCTGGGCAATTTGACGAGACCTCGTCTCTACAATAAATCAAAAAAATTAGATGGGCATGGTAGCATGCACCTGTAGTTCCAGCTACTTGGAAGTCTGAGGTGGAAGAATCACCAAAGCCCAGCAGGTGGATGCTGGGGTGACTGTGAGTGTATTCCAGTCTGGGCAATGGAGTAAGACACCAACTAAAAAAAAAAGTCATGGAGCTTGCTGAGAGCAAAGAGGTTGGGTGGAGAATTTTTTCTTTAGAATCTAGATATAACAAATATAGTACTATAGGGGATATCATTTAAAGCCAACTTGATACATGAAAAATCTAACTCTACTTAATATAATTTGGAAAATGCTTATTCCCTTTGCAAAAGAATTCAGGTAGTGATTCTTGAAAATGAGCAACTCTCCTACTGCACTAAAATTTTTTTTAAATTTAAAATACAATGAATACTTGATTCTCCAGTAACACATCTGTTGCATAAAACAATTTGCACTTCTTCTTCTCTGGTGAGACTTTTATTTGAATTATTTATTCCTACACCCATAGTTTTTATATATTCTCTATACCTTAATACTTTTCTAGATTCTTTTAATGTACTACTCACAAAAGCTAAGTGTGAAGCTAAATTTTGTACAACTGCTCTTAAAGATGTCAAGAGCCTAATATCCAATAGCCAATGACCTTTGATAAATCCATCCAGAGTAAGAGAACTCTCACAACAAGAATTTTTGGCCAGATCCTGGCCATGGCTTTCAAGTGGCTCTTGTCTGAGTCAATGACTAATTGAAAGTGATGAGAAGCTTATTTTGGTCTTACAGCTTGTGACTACATTAACTTTGGCATAGGGTTTATTATGCTATATTTCCCACTCTTTTGTCAAGGACAGGTGGAACTTAGTTCTAATGGGTTCTCCCAAAGCAAACTTCTTCCACAGTAAAGGTCTGTTCCTGAGTGAGTAACACTGTTGACTGGCAGGCAGGGAATAGATATGAGTGAATGTCTTAAAACCTTGGGCTCTGGAAACAGATGAACCTGAGAAAAATGTTGTGTCCACCACTTACTAATTAGATGTGTTTGAGCATGTTGCTTGATCTCCTTTCACTTATTTTATATGCAGGCATATCACATTTTATTGAGTTTTGCTTTACTGTATTTCACAGTTATTGCATTTTTTACAAATTGAAGGTTTGTGTCTACCCTGTATCAAGCAAGCCTATCGGCAACATTTTTTCCAACAGTGTGTGCTCACTTTTGTATCTTTGTGTCACATTTTGGTAATTCTTGTGATATTTCAAACTTTTTCATTATTATTTTATTTGTTATGGTGACCTGTAGTCAGTGATCTTTGGTGTCACTCTTGCAATTATTTAGGGGTACCACAAAGTACACTTAAAAAGATGGTGAACTTAATCCACAAATATCGATGTTTTCTGACTCCTCCACCAACTGGCTATTTCTTCCTCTCTCTCCCTCTCCTCAGGTGTCTGTATTCCCCCAAGACACAAGAATATTGAACTTAGGCCAATTAAAACCCTGAAGTAGTCTCTAAGTGTTCAAGTGAAGGGAAGGCCCTCACATCTCTCATTTTAAATCCAAAGCTAGAAATAATTCAGCTTAGTGAGATAGGCATATTGAAAACCAAGACAGGTTGAAAGCCAAGATTCCTAATAATTCTAATAAAACAGCAAACTTATGAATGCAAAGAAAAGGTTCTTGAAGTACATTAAGAGTGCTCCTCTGGTGAACACATCAATGATAGGAAAACAAAAGAGCTTCATTGCTGACTTGGAGAAAGTTTGAGTAGCCTGGATAGGAGATCGAAGCAGCCACAACATTCCTTTAAGCTAATGACTAATCCAGAGAAGTGTCCTAATTCTTGTGAATTCTGTAAAGACTGAGAGAGATGAGGAAGCTGCAGAAGAAAAGTTGGAAGCTAGGAGAAGTTGGTTCAAGGTTTAAGGACAGAAGAAATCTTCATAACAGAAGTACAAGGCAAAATAGCAAGTGTTGATAGGAAAGCTGCAGCAAGTTATCCAGAAGATCTAGCTAAGATCACTGATGAATGTGGCTATACTAAACAACAGGTTTTCAATGTAGACAAAATAGCCTAATATTGGAAGAAGATGCCACCTAGAACATGCATAGCTAGAGAAGAGAAGTCAATGACTGGCTTCAAAGGACAGGCTGACTCGTTTGTCAGGGGCTGATGCAGCTAGTGACTTAAGTTGAAGCCAATGCTCATTTACAATTCTGAAAATCCTAGGGCCCCTAAGAATGATAGTAAATCTAGTCTGCCTGAGCTCTAGAAGTGGAACAGCAAAGTCTGGATGACACCACCACTGTTTATAGCATGGTTAATTAAATATTTTTAAGCATACTATTGAAACCTACTGCTCAGGAAAAAATATATTTCTTTCAAATCATTACTGCTCATTGACAAGGCACCTGGTCACTGAAGAGCTCTGATGGAGATGCAGAAGGAGATGAATGTTGTTTTCATGCCTGCCAACGACATCCAATCTGCAGTCCATGGACCAAGGAGATTTTTGGCTTTCAGATCTTATTTTTGTTTTTTGGTTGGTTGTTTGTTTTTTTTAGTTGGAGTCTCACTCTGTCGCCCAGACTAGAGTGCAGTGGTCGCTCCCGGCCACCGCAGCCTTGACCTGCTGTGCTCTGGCGATCCTTCTGCCTCAGCCTTCCAAGTAGCTAGAACTACAGGCACGCACTAGCATGCCCAGCTAAATTTTTTGATTTATTGTAGAAATGAAGTCTCACCAAGGTGCCCAGGCAGGTCTCGAACCCGCGGGTTCAAGCAATCCACTCACCTCAGCCTCCCAAGGCATGGGATTACAGGCTGAGCCACCAAGCCCGGCTTCAAATCTTATTTTTTAAGAAATACATTTTGTAAGGCTATAGCTGCCATAGATAGTGATTCCTCTAATGGATCCGGCCAAAGTAAATTCAAAATCTTCTGGAAAGTTTTCACCATTCTAGATGCCATTAAGAACACGATTCATGGGAGCAATTCAAAATAGCAACATTAACAGGCCTTGGCAAAAGTCAATTTCAACTTTCATAGATGATTTTCAGGGGCTCAAGACTTCAGTGGAGAAGTAATTACAGTTGTGGTGGAAGTAACAAGAGAACTAGAGCTACAAGTGGAGCCGGGTTTGGGCATAGTGACTAAGGCCTTTAATTCCATCACCCTGGGAGGTCAAAGCAAGAAGAGCACTTGAGCCCATGAGCCGTGAGTTCAAGACCAGCAACATAGCAACACTTCTACAAAACAAAAACCAAATAAACAAAAAATTAGCTGGGTGTAGTGGTGTGTGACTTTTGGAGGCAGAGGCACTCTGGTGAGCGGTGATCATGCCACCGCATTCCAGTCAGGGCAACAGTGAGACCCTGACCAAAAAAAAAAAAAGTGAAGCCTGAAGATGTGGCTGAATTGTTGCAATGTCATGATACAAATTAAATGGATGAAGAGGCAAGATTCTGGGAGACCATGTATTTGATACCTTAGAGCACTTTGTCAAACTAACAGATAGAATGAGATTGGCTGTTTATTATTACCTCGTCTAGACAAAGTGGTGAAAAAGGTGAGTACAGAGATTCAAAGTCCCAACTCTTAGTGCCACATAAAAGATCTGAAAATCGTTTTGCCTGTTCTAAAAGAAACCATTATCTTCTGTAGCCACAGCATGGAGATTTATGGAAACCAAACTCAGAATCTCATCCAGTGCATGACTGAATACAGAACAACTTGAATTCCTACCTTTATGGGATGTTGTAGTAGCATTGATGGGGAAGGAATAAAGTCCTAAAAATTGAAATGGGGTTATATGGGTAGATCCTGATGAAGCTGGGGATATAAGTCCTTAAATTCTGTTGAGTCTTCTCCACATCCATCTTAGGAGAGTAACCCTGCTTTGCCTGAAGAAATTGTAGTGGCCTCCCTGAGGGAGTAACCTTGAGAAACTGTTGATTTCCTCAGGTCACATCCCAACCACTCCTTTTTCTTCTAGACCCATAGCAAGATTCACATTTCCACAGGCCCCAAAAGGTGAAGTACAAAGTGTGAGCAATGGGGAAATGTGCTGCACTCCAAATGACTGCTTGAAATTTTCAAATTATACACAGAGCATCTGGAGAATATGTGTGGAAATTGTTATTAAGGGTGTGGGATAATGGCAGAAGTGATATAATGTTAGGTCAGGCCAAGTTTATTGCTACAGGCTCACTAAGCAGAGATTCTGCATTGAGTGTTGTAGCTCGGGGAGTTAGAAGAGTGTCTAACTGTTTGTGTGGTTGAATTAAACATAAGATAAAGGTGAGCAATACTTAATAATTTGAAATGCCAGAACTGCCTTGGTAATCTGTAGAAAAAGCACCCAAAGATCTAGGGATATTGGAATGTTAGTGTGGATTTATCATGCAGGATCAGCTCACCCACCATGGCTGAGGACCTGAGGATACACCTTTACCACGACTATGAAAAAAAAATTGTAAGAAAACTATTTTTCCAAGAACAATTTCAGCATTCTGGAAGAACTCTTTGGACTCTCTTCTCTAGAAGCCAGAAGTTATAGTGAGAACTTCTGCCACTGAACTTGGATCCTTGAATTTCTCGGGAATAATTGAATCCCTAGGTGGTAGGGTCTATCGGTGGCACTTAATTATCAAAGATAAGGTGGGAATGGTTACTGTCATGAAGAGCAGAATCAATGCAGCAGTCAGAATGGTCTACTCTCAGAGACCTATGTCATTGGTTGAAGTTCTCCTAGAAGAAAAAAAGGCACTTTACTAAATTATTACTTGATTTGCATAAGTGCAAGAGGTCTAGGTCAAGTGAACAGAAGTCTGACACAAAATACCAAAACAGAAAGTTACAGTACTTCAGTCTCCTTCCAGATTTGAGCCAGTTTACAGACCCAGAATCCCTTGAATGAAAAGGATGCCAAGTCCCCTTAAGAAGGACTTCGTTGTCTTCTCAAAAACATATACTGGTATTATTTCTTCTAGCCTTCCTCAGAGAAACCTACAGCCTTTTACAAGGGTTTACGTGTTTGTCCCCTCCAAACCTCATGTTGAAATTTGATCCTCGATGTTGGAAATGGGACCTGGTAGGGGGCGCTTGGGTTGTGGAGTGGATTCTTCATGACTAGATTAATACCCTCCCTGGGGGGGGGGGGGGAATGAATTTTTGTACTATTAGTCCCAAGAGAGCAGGTTGCTATTGGCACCTCCCCTCTCCTGCTCTTGTTTCCTCTCTTTCCATGTAACTTCTGCAAAGTGGGCTCCTTTCTGCCTTCCTCCATGAGTGGAGGCAGCCTGTAACCCTCCCAGAAGTGTAGCAGTTCCTGGTGCCATGCTTCTTGTATATCCTACAGAACCGTGAGCCAAATAAACCTTTTTTCTTCATAAATTACTCTGTCTCAAGATTCCTTTATAGCAACATAAGACAGATTAAGACAAGGGGTGATTGTGCATTGGGAAAGAGGAAACAACCTGACTTTTCAGAGATGACTAAACACTGGCTCTGAACTGACGCTAATTCCAGGAGACACAATGTGTCACTTTAGTCCACCATCAGAGTAGAGGTTTATGAAGGTCAGGTCATTAATAGCTCAGATCTGTCTCACAGTGGATCCAGTAGGTCCCCAACCCCATCCTGTGGTTATTTCTTCAGTTGAAAAATGCATAATTGGAGTAGAAAGAGTCAGCAGCTGTCAGCATCACCACATTGCTTCTCTGACCTAAGGATATGGGCCACTATGGTGGGAGGGTATAAGTGGAAGCCACTAGAACTGCCTCCACATAGGAATGCTTTACAGTAAACCAAAAGCAATACCACATTTTTGGAGGTATTTCAGAGATTAGTGGCATCATAAAAGACTTGAAAGAAGCAGGGGTGATAATTCCCACTGTGTCACCATTCAACTCTCCAATTTGGTCCCTGCAGGAGACAGATGGATCTTAGAGAATGACAGTGGATTGATGAAGTGATGACTGCAATTGCGGGTGCTATTACAGACATGACTTCCTCCCCCGAGCAAACGTACACACCTCTGGTACCTGCAATGAAGCCATTGGTCTGGCAAAGGCATTTTTAGTAAAGACCATCAGAATCCATTTGCTTTCAGCTAAGGCAGCCAGAAATACTCTTCACTTTCCCACTTCTGGGGTATATTCTCAATCCTGTGTCATGATTTACTGTGCAAGGACTTTACCACAGTTCTTTTTCACAAGACATAACCCCGGTCCATTATAATAATGACATTATGCTACTTGGAGCAGATGAGCAAGTAGTATTAACTACTCTAGACATACTGGTAAGACATTGGCATCTTAGAGGCTGGGAAATAAATCTGACAAAAATTCAGAGAACTTCCACCTCTGGAAAATGTGGGGAAGTCAAGATACGCCTTCTCAGGTGAAGAACAATTTGTTGCATCTGCCCTGACCTTTCGCCATAACCAAGAAAGAGGATCTGTTTGGCTTTTGGAGTCAAGAGATTTCTCATTTGGGTGGGCTACTTTGGTCCATTTACCAAGGACTTGAAAAACTGCTGGTTTTGAGTACAGCCCAGAAAAGAAGGTTCTGCAACAGGTGCAGGCTGCTGTGCAAGCTGCATGGCCACTTGGGCCAATAGATCCAGCAGATCCAGTGGTGCTCGAGTTGTCAGATGCAGATAGAATTGCTCCCCCTTTGGGCAGGCCCCAAAGGATGAATCACAGTGCAGACCATGGGATTTTGGAACAAAACCATATAGTTCTCTGTGGATCACTACTCTCCTTTTGAGAAACAGCTTTTAGCATGCTGCTGGGCCTTAGTAGAGACTATACGCTTAACCATACTAGCAAGTTTCCCTGTGACCTAAGATGCCCATTATGAACTGGATGTTTTCTGACACACCAAGGCATAAGGTTGGGTGTGAACAGCAATACTTCATCATCAAATGGAAGTGGTATATACAATATCAGACTTGAGTAGGTCTTGAAGGTACAAGTCAGTTATATAAGGAAGTAACCCAAATGCTCATGGTCCCCATCCTGCTACATTGCCTATATTTTCCTGCCCCACACCTATGGGAAGTTCTCTGTGATCAGTTGACTGAGGAAGAAAAAAACTTAGACAAGGTTTACAGACAGTTCTTTGAATCATGCAGGCAGGTCCTTTTTCTCTTTCTTTCTTTCTTTTTTTCTTTGAGGCGGGTAGGGGGAATATCCCTGGAGAGTGGCAAAGAAAATCCTAACAAGGGGGAGAACAACCTTGTTGTTCATTTTGCTTTGAAGGAGAAACGACCAGAGGTGAGGTTAGATTCCAGATCATGGTCTGTGGTCAGTGGTTTGGCTTGATGGTCAGAGACTTGGAAGGAGTGTGACTGGTAAATTGGTAACAAGAAAGTTTGGGAAGAAGTATGTGGATAAATTTTTCTGAATGGGGAAGAAAATGAAGTTACTTGTGTCTCATGTGAATTCTTACTAAGGTGATCTCAGCAGAGGAGGATTTTGATACTCAAGTGATTAGGATAATCTGTTCTATGGACACAAGTCAACCTCTTTCCCAGCCACTCCTATTATTGCCCAATGGACTCATAAACTCATAAATGGGGGCAGGAATGGAGGTTATACATGGGCTCAGCAACATGGCCTTCCTCTCACCAAGACCAACATGGTTACAGCCACTGCTGAGTATTCATCGTGCCAGCAGCAGAGACCAACATGGAATCTTCAGTTTGGCACCATTCCCCGAGGTGATCAGTCTATGGCAAGTTAATTATATTGTGCCAATTCTATCATGGAAGGGAAAGTGTTTTGTTCTCACTACAGTGTACCTTTATTCTGGATACAGATTCACATTCCCTGCAAGCAGTGCTTCTGCCAAAACGACCATCTGTAGGCTTACATAACAAAGCCTGATCCATCGCCATGGTATTCCACATAGCATTTCTTCTGGTCAAGGACTCACTTCACAGCAAATGAAATGCGGCAACTGGCCTGTGCTCATGGATAGAACTAAGAGACATCCTAAGGAATCTCCTGTATTCATGGTCTTATCATGCTCCCCACCATCCTGAAGCAGCAGGTTTAATAGAACAATGGAATGACCTTTTGAAAACTCAGTTACAGTGCTAGTTATGTGGCAATACTTTACATGACTGGAACAAAGTATTCAGGACGTGGTGCATGCTCTAAATCAGCATCCAATATATGGTGCTGTTTCTCCTCTGCCAGGATTCACAGGTCTAGGAATCACAGTGTGGAGATAGGAGTAGAACCACTCAATGTTACCATAATGATCCAGTGGCAAAATGTTTGCTTCTTGTTCCCACAGTTTTGTGCTTTGCTGTTCTGAAGGTCTTAGTTACGAAGAAAGATGCAAGAATGATTCCACTTAACTGGAAGTGAAGACTTCCACGTGGCCTTTTTGAACTCCTCATGCCTCTGAATTAACAGGTAAAAAGAAAGCCACTGTACTGGCTGAGATAATTGATCTTGATTACCAAGGGGAAATTGAACTGATACTACATTATGGGATTACGGAAGAGTATGTCTGAAATACAGGAGATTCCTTAGGGTGTCTCTTAGTTCTATCACGTCCTGTGATTAAAGTCCATGGAACCAAGGGAATACAGAAAGGGTAGTGGAAGAAAGCAGTCTTAAATACTAGCTCCAACCATGTAACTATTTGCAGAAACAAGGACTGTAATTTAAGAACTATTAACTTTGTATCGCAGTATTTATGATACAAGATATTAAGAAGAGTGATCCCCAAATGATTTTTCACTGTCTTCTGGGGAAAGGGTTAGTGTATGTTTGATTGTATGTAGGGTGGTTGTATTATGTAAGGTGTAAAAATAACTTTGTCATTGTCTTTATTTGGGGATTAAGTGTGGTTTAAGTAGCTGTGTGTAGGTGCTACATTGACAAGGATTGATGGTTAATTTTAATTTTATATTTCAACTTGGATGGACTGTGGTGCCCAGTTGTTTGGTCAAACAATGATCTAGATGTCACCACAAAGATATTTTGCAGATGTAATTAACATCTATAATCATTGCTTTTAAGTAAAGGAGATTATTCTCATTATTATGGATGGGCCTTATCTAATTGATTGAAGGCCTTAAGTGCAAAACTGAGGTTTTCCACCCTCCAGAGTGAGGCATAGAAACCCTATTGGAGTTTCAGCCTGCCAGCCTCCCCTATAGATTTCAGTCTCAAGAGTACAATGTCAACTCTTCCTGTATGAGTTTACAGCATGCCAGCCTGTCTTGCATAGTTCCAACTTGCTAGTTTCCACAATTTCATGAGCCAATTCCTTAAAATAAATATCTCTTTGCTGTCTCTCTCCATATATATACATATATAATATATACACACGTGTGTGTCTGTATCTATGTGTATACATACATATATGTAAATAATGCATGTATATTAATATACAAACATACACATGAACATACATGTGTCCTATTAGTCTGTTTCTCTGGAAAACCTTGACTGATACAACTAATAGTTCTACTTCATTAGCTTGACTATAAGAATCAAATGAAATAATATGTGTGATAGCTTTAATATGCCTTAAATGATGGTGACCGTGGTGGTGATGACCAGGCCATATCTCCCATGTTCAAAGGGGCCTTTAGCTGCACAGCTGGTGTTCACCAAAGCAGCAGTAGGCTGGTTCCAAGAACCATTTCAATATCTTCCCTTCAAACAGAAGCCATGAGTCAACCATAACTTTTTGCTTCTGCAGCTCGCATGGCCTTTTAGACAGATCATTTTATTTGAGCTTTTTGAACATGACCTATCACTCTTCTTGGGTAAGCAGAGGTGAGAGGGATAGGGATGGGGAAGGCGGATGCTGTAACTGAGCCAATGGTATTGCAGGTAACTATGAAACCGTCCTAACTCAGGTCATGGCACCGGGGAAATACTAAGCCATAGTAAATATGAAGTCTATTTGTCAGCATCAAGAAGCAAAGTCTGAAAGTCAAATCATAAGCAGGGTCCAAACAGAAGAAGGAATCAACAGTTGAAACCATCTGGATCAGCAGTCAAGGATGAGCTATTTGTGAAGAGGCTCAGTCAGGGTCCTGTCAAGCAATAGAAAGCACATTAGGAATTTACACTATAAAAATGTAACATAAAAATTATCAACTAGTAATAAGGGATTAACTTCTTTTTTTTTTTTTTGAGTTGGAGTCTCACTCTGTCGCCCAGACTGGAGTGCAGTGGCCGCTCCCAGCCACCGCAGCCTCGACTTGCTGGGCTCCGGTGATCCTTCCACCTCAGCCTTCCGAGCTAGCTGTAATTACAGGCATGCGCTACCACACCCGGCTGATTTTTTTTT
>NW_007256227.1:361524-376309 GCF_000164805.1 Carlito syrichta | reverse complement strand
AAACCACTCACCTTAGCCTCCCAAAGGCGCGGGATTACAGGCTGAGCCACCGAGCCCGGCTGGGATTAACTTCTAAGGTGGGGTGAAGATAACTCTTAATAATAAAGAAACAGCAGGTGTAGGTATGGTTACTACCTGAAAGGCTGAGAAAGAGAAAGAGTGTGTGTGTCCAAGAAAGGAACAGACTTGGAAAAGGCTCCACTCCATGACAGAGACTCACCTTGTTGGAGAGCATGGATCTGTCGCCCCCTACATGGAGAAGTTTTCTGGGATGCCCCTGGCCAGAACTGGCTGACAGGAAACAGCCCATGGAGAGTTGCTGGTAGAACTTACTGGGAAGCCTTCCTATTGGGTGGTGGTGGGTTTCTCTCATCCACTGGCAGGAAAACCACCAGCTCCCAAGGAAGAGGTTGCTGGTATCCATGTCCATGCGACAAGAGCAAGAAAAATAAAGCACCAGGAAGGAAAAGACAAGCCCCTTCCTTTTGTAGTATTTCTTTTACATTCTAAATCTGTTAAGGACTAACATTGCGCCGGCTAAAAAGAAATATCCTAGGTGCCACCTCCAGCAGAACAATGCAGGGCAAAGAGTGGCATATTTAGAGTTGAGGCACTAATAACTGGCATAGGTTCAAAGTGGGTAAAATAAAGGCACAGCTTCTACCAAGGTGACTTTCAATGTCACCCTCATGACAAGGGGATGTTGTAACTAACTAGTAGAATATTGTGGGCATAATGGCTCTCACAATTAATCTACTTCTAAGAATGACACTGCAAGTTCTCTAAGGCTCCCCACTCTGACACACACCTAGTTCCTAAAATAAATGGAATGCTCTAGCTTCCTCTTTGTGTCAACAGGTCCATCTAAGACCCAATGAGCTGTCTGCAGCTTTCTCTGCTAGCGCTCTGTGCCTATTACTAGTGACTTCTCAGAACAGAAGCAGGGACTCAATGAAGGGAGACCTAGAGTAAACACTGGCCACACGAGTATTCGGTATAAAAACAAATTTGAATATTTTAACATTCAATAGACTGTTATTATGGATTACATGTTTGAATTCATCATTTAGTCAAAGTAGTCAAACTGGTTGCTACTGCAATTTTATTTTACTTCCTAACCATATGATCTTATAATGGATTAGTTGAGAGATGCTAAGAAATCTTTCCAGTGTAATATTTAGGAAAAGAATTTTATCAACCACAGTCTCAAAGGACTTAATTTAGCTATAATAACTCCTTTATTTCTCTTTCAACTGCTGCAGTGTGGTGGGTCCATGTTGGACTAATTGAAATTGCACATAGCAATCTATCCCCATGACCAGAAGAAGCCACTAGAGTAGGTTAAGCACTAGAGGTGTTCCACTTGGCCCCAGGAATGGGCTATTCCTCTTTTCTGGCCTATAGGCTATTTTCTGAGCTAAACTAGTGAATCTACTGTGGACCCAGCACTAAGTTCAGTGTGGAAGGAGGCTTTTGAAAAGAAATGAACGGTCTCACTGGGACATAAAGTTATGAGAGGGCTACAAAGAGTTAAGGAAGGGGCCTCAATTAAGTAGCATAAGCCATGAACTTCAAGAGATATTCAGAGTCAAGGATGGTCTGGGCAGGACTGGTGGAGAAGATAGCACTGACTTGACCTAATGTTTTCAGTTTTTGTCTGTTCATGTTGTGGGGAGGGAGGAATGGTACATCAGGTACTGGTAGTGGAAAGACAAGAAGTGAACAATATAAATTCTGGTTTCCAGTTCTAACTCATCCACTCAATAGTCTTGCCACTTTAAGCAAAGCATTCACTAAGCTCCAATCTGGTTATTCTTGAAGTGAGAATGATAACGGATGATTCGTCCCACAAAATAAGACTATGTAAACAGTCAAGTTCCATCAGCATTTATTATTAGGAAAGTATACTTGACAAGACTATGTGATTAGTCAGAATATCTCTTTTTCTGGCAGAACCTGATTATAGTCACCTTGAAAAGAGTTGAATTTAAATGAATTTGAAAGGCAAACTGCCTTCAGCTTTATAATTCACCCAGCATAAAGGCAATAGCAAATGAAACAAGATTCCAGATTCATGCGCTTCTATTTGTTTATTTTTTATTTTAACCTAAAGAATGCAGTGATTCTTTTAAAGCTACAACCAATCATGCCAGTGTCCAGGATTTTTTCAGCATATGACAGCTAAGAGTCCAGGATGAGTATAAGGCTCTATTTTTAGATTTTAGTCAAAGGATAAAAATCAGACTTTCCTGTGGGAATCATCTATTCTGAGTCATGCAATACCATCAGGCCAGAATAAAATAGCTCCATAACCCAAAGCATTCATTACCTGTGAAATAAAGAAACAGAAGCAGTTTTAAAGATTCCTCTCCTTGCAACCTTAGAGTTTTGGTGGCATTCTGTGAGAAGAGTATGTTGCAAATGGGCCAAGCAGCAGACTTAGCTGCTTGAAAAAGAAAGGGAGGAGCCTGTAAAAGTTCAGCATGAATCAGAAATTAAAGATCACTTAAATCGACATCAAGGAAAAAGCAAGTGATCACTCTAAATATTCAATAAATCGTTTGGCAGTGGCTAAGCTTTATGCCCAACCTGGACTGATAAGTCTATGTTTCTATATTCAAGAATCAAACACACAGCACTTAATTACCAAGAATGTGAAAAATGTGATCACAGAAACAATATTCGATATCATCTAGACATTATGGACTCACATTCAGAAATATATATCATCTGATTTAAGCCCCTTCCCTTGTGAAGTGAGACCCATTTAACTTGCTCCAGTCAATTAACAAGTTAGTGGTAGAGCAAGGTCTAGAAGGCACAGGGAAGACATAAAGACTGTAAATGGCTAAGGTCCTGAATTTCTACTCAGGGGAAAGAGGGGATTCCCCCCAAACTACAGGCTAATTTAATAAAGGCATCATAGATTCCTAGCTGGAAGAGTAATGGAGATTGTCTATCTTGAACCATTCGTTTTCAAGAGGAAACAGGACAAGTTAGAGTAAGAAGCTTGCTGGCAGCTGGCTAATGACAGAGCACAGCTAGAACCTGGGTCTCCTGATCCTAGCCTGGGGATCTTTCCACTTTACTGGCATTGAGATTCTTCTCAGGCAACATTCTAGAATAGATTATTAAACAGATGGCTTGGGAGCATTTAAAAAGGAGGCAATCATTAACAACCAGCATGGGTTCAGTGAGAACAAGTAAGTCATGCCAGGCTAATCTCATTTCCTTTTTCATGCCATTACAAACAAATGTACACATTGTTGTAGTGTGCTAAAATGAGGAATAGTCCAGCAGAATTGAGGTGAACTATATTTACCCAGCTTAAGGTCATAGCCAACCTATCTTGGTCTGTATTTTCCTTTCTCCTTGTTTCCCAGACATATGCTTTTCCAGAACTTTTGAATCTTCTACTTCTCTGCATAGTAGTGGGGCCGTCCAGTGAGAATCTACAATCTGTCTTTCATAACTTGGGTACAGTTGGGATCCTTTTCCTTCTTCAAACTGGAGATATAAGAGTTATATAATTGTAGAACTTGTTTTATTTGTAAATACTAGATTTTGGGGAGAAGACATACAGACATAGTATTCTTAGTGGGAAGATATTAGGTGCTTTAATTTTACCTGGTGATTTTTCTAGTACTATTGGACAAATGCTGTGAATCCTCACATGCCAAGAGCCTCAAGAAGGAAGGAAGATACCTATGCCAGATGGTCAGCATAGAGATGAACATCACTCAGTTTTCAACAAAATAAAATTATCTGGCTCTTCCACTGATTATCTTGATTTACATTAGCATGGAAATGAGAGGTGGGTGAACTTAGAGATTTTGAAAAATTTGCAATGGGAGAAAGGGGTTTTTAATCTATATAAATATCTATCAAATTTTTACCTGGAGCTGAACTTAATAATGTTACCTACTATTAGGGTGCCAGAGGGAAACATGAGGTCACCAAAGTTTCTTAGATAAGGGAGAAACCCAGGATTTTTCCTGAATTATATAGTGTATCTTGATCTCTGTAAGATAGCATCAAAGAATGTCATGGTTTCCTTATCAAGCACTGTGACCAAATTTAAGAACAGGCCATGTCTTAATTAATGGTTCTGGAGTTCTCCATAGGCTGAGTATGCACTGTGAGTGTTGAACTGTGTACTGTTCTTGGCTGTTTAGTATTCAACTGATGACCTGAACAACTAATAGCCAAAATGTAAGCTTGACGTAATTTTATAATAGTTAATGCTGCTCAAAGATGATGCAGTCCCAGTAGAGAGTTGGTTCCTACTACTAGAGGTGATTAAATAGAGCCTTGGTGGAGACATAGCATTTATGAGGTCATGGGACTAAAAGTTCTTTAAATTTTTTTTTCTATTTTGTGATTCAATTATTCTAAAACACAGGACCATGAAAAATCTGAAATGCAAATGCATATAACTTTTTAATGATTAGGAAAAGCAATGCTTATATCTTTGTTTGTTATCCTCTCTTGTTTTTACCTGTCCAAGGTGACACATGCCATATGTGTCCAATATGCTCAAGACCTGGATGAATAACTCAAAGGAGACCAGCTGACACTGGGGAGCCTCTAGGTTAAAAAGGTCATGGTTTTGAGAATGAGTCACAAATAGATGCAAAATTTGTATTTGCATGATAATGTTTGGATTACAAAAATAGTCAAGAGGACAAATGAGCTGTTTATTCTGATACCCTAGTTTAGAAATTATTACTCAAGGGCAGAAACTGGTCCTAAAATATACTTCCATTTTAAACCAAAGAATTTATGAGGAGACATTTTCTGATCTTTTTAAAAATAGAAATCTACAGGGTCCTTTCAAACAAATACATAGTAAGGGGTTCTCTCTCCTTAAAGATGTTAGAAAGAAACCCAAGAGTGCCTGTTCTGTGGATGCTGGTAAGTGTACATCTGTGTGGATTCTCTGATGATCAACCACTCAGAAATTATTTCATATTTGCAATATCTCCCCATTTTCCAGTATTCAAAACAATGTAAACAAAAATAAAAGACATCATTTCTATAACTTTAGTGTCTCTAGTCCATGACAGAAGAAATGCATGTAAATCACAGATTGACCTAAGTCATGGCAGAATTGGGGGACCAGGAGTCAGAAGAACCAGGTTCTGTCCAGGATTTACACTTTCATAATTGTGGATTTTGTCTGAGTCTCACATTCTCCAGGTCCCCATTTTCAGGAGAAGGATTCTTGAAGGTTGGGATATTTGAGCTAAAGCCTAATGGATAAAAATAATTTGGTCATATAAAGAGACTTTCAGGTAGACACATCAGTCAATGCAAGGGTCTTCAGAGAAGGCAGGGTTTGGGGTTACACTTAAGGAACTTAGAGGAGATCAGTGTGGCCACAAGTAAGAGAAAGAAGAATGGTTCGCACAAGTCAGAAGGAGCCAGATAATGTAGGGTCTTCATGCCATGGTGAGAAGTTTGGGTTTTTTCCCAAACATTTTAGAAAACAACAAAGGATTTTGAGCAGGCAGTGATATGTCATGAGTTAGAATTTGTAAAGCTTTCTGAAGCTGTTATATAAAGAGTAGGTTGTCATAGCATCAGGCGTGTAATAAGTAGGGCAACCAACTCAGTGGCCATTGAAGTTGTCCAAACAAGAATAATAAACATTTCAACTAGAAGGGAGGGTAGAGAAGACAAGTGAAAGATTGAGATGTATTTAGAGGTGGAACTGAGAAGACTCGCAGCTAATGGCTGAGATATCATTGTGTGGATAATCCAGCGAAGTTTAAATGGGTTTGAGAAAGTCAGAATATCTATACAAATGCAAGGCATTTCTATTAATATAGCAACACAGACCAAAATGTGTAGTGCAGACTATAAAGGGCTGCTTTTGGTAGACAAGCTTGCTGAACTTAATCCTAAACATAAAGAGAAAGGCACCACATATATACATTTAGACACCAGGCAATTGGGGGGTTCTTATGGCTTCCATGAGAGGGCAAGCCAGAAAACCATCAACAATGATAACTATTCAATTACTTCTCACTGTAACTCACTCACCATGGCCAGGCTAGAGCTGCTCCTTTTGAGACAGAGCTGTCCTTGTCTTGAACTCACCATTGTCATGCTGCTTCCATGACTAGTTTCTATAAGGGCATTCCCATCCCCTCCTTAAGGAGGATACCTAGGACATTCTTGACTACCTTCAACTTTTAGAGGGCATCAGGACTTCCAAAAGATGCATCCAAAAAGCCAAAATAGCATTGCAATTTTGGAAGCCCCAAATCAAACTACTGATGTAACATGGTACAGATAAATTAAATGTTTTGTTTATTTCTGAATTCTTTATCTTTTAGCTATAAGTATGGGTCTTATTTAGACAGCCAAAATTATCACTCCATAAAGAGCTAAGGGCTACCCTGACTTTGGAAGATGCTATATAAAACTCAGTTCTATTTTCAAGGCTGCTATAGATCCAAAATAAACCATCAGCAATCTGTACATTCATTTATACATACATACTGTACCTTCTCTAACTGAAAATATTTCACACAACAGATTGAATTCAATATGCTTTCCCTGAAGATGTTATTCTGAAGAACAGAAGTGCTATTACCTAAAATTTTAAAAAGATAAGAATAATAATTGCACAGTGTTTCCATAGCCTCCACATTATCTCCACCGATGATTCTCTTAATCCTTCCAATTGCAAAGTGGTTCAAGTAAGTGTCTTAGTTTAGTTAGAAAATATGCAGGCAAATCCTTATATTTTGGGCAGGTTACATTCACAATTGAGAAATTAACAGCTGTAGTCTAGGTAAAGTGTCTTTAGGATACTCCAGGTCTACTGAGGATCAGTATTTACTTTCTAGATATTGTAAAGCAGAAAACTGATACCAGGATTAAGCAGGCAATGTGGAATCATTTTCAAATTGCATAGGTGCATTGTTTTCCTGTTAAATCAAAAAGGAAATTTAAAATGGTATTTCCCAAAGTTAGCAATAATATCATCAATTACTAACAGCATTGTGATTGTTCTAGTCCTTTTTGAAAGCTTTAAGTGATATAAATCCAAAGCAATACAAGGTTCACACATTTAGCATACCTTTATCCTCAGTTTATGAAATTACAACCTAATCAAATATTCCAAAAACATGAAAAATTATATACACAAAGGACTATTTTAGATTATTATTCACAACAGTAAAATATTGGAAGAAACCTAAATATCCAACAATAAGGAAGTGATCAACAAAATTATGGAGCCTCTACTCAATCTAATAGTATAAAGCCTTTTACAAATTATAGTTATAAAGATTGCATAATAACATGAATAATGCTTATAATATAATATTAAATAATGAGTCAAACTTTATAATTATTTGTCTAAATAACTCCAATGAAAATATAAAAAGAGAATTCCCTTATTAGTGAGGCCAACTGTTTTAACTGGATTGCGGTTCTTAATCAACGAGACAGTAGCATATAGAGTATATGTACACAGACTTTTCCAAGATCCTGAGGTGTCTTATTTAAAGACACGTTATTTGTTGGAAAAATAGAACCACTAGAAGTGATGCAGAATAAAGGATCTATTTCGGAGGTTATATTTTATGGAGCCCTGGTTGCTGGTGGAAAAGTCTGTGAGAGGTTGTTGCCTCTGTATCTGATGTTGAACTTGAAGTCACTATAGAATAGCCAGGACAGCATTTGGGGTGGAGTGGGGTGGGCGTCAGAGGACCTGAGTAGATGAGAGCAAAGAAAAACTAGAAGCCTAAAGATAAACAAGCGCCTAAGGACAAACTCTACCCAAGTCCCTTAGATTGGACTTTCTGTCACTTGCAATCTAAAGGATTCTGAGTGATAAAAGTAGACTAGTCTTGGCATTGGGGTAAGTCTGATTATTTTGTAGATACTCCACCATGATCCTATGTAGCAATAAAATCTGTGAAGCAGAATGACTGACAACTCTCTCCAGAAACCAAATGGGCAGGATCTGGGGTAAAACAGAGAGGTTCAAAGAGTTAAAGACTGAGGAGTCATGAAGGAGAAAACAATAATAGGGACACTGAGAGTGACAGTTCAGTTCTTGAGGGTGTAGAAAGAAGACTCTTCATGTCCTTTGAGGAACTTGGAATCAGCTGAATACAGTATAGAGGCCCCTCTCCAATCACCACCTTACTATGCATTCTGTTCGGGTTAGCAAATAGAATGGAAACTTAATCCTAATGAAAGGCTGTTTTGCACATTCTTCTAGACTCTCCCTATGTTTTGGGTTCATGATGATAGGCGTGGTACTGGAAAGATACGTCGTAAAGACAACCAAGGCTAAGTGTTGACCAACATGGTTATTAACTATTACAGTGTGCATGATTCAACTTTAAATTTGTATGAAAATTCCTATAAACGGAAGCTAAGAAAACAAAGGACAACTCTTGTAAATCCAAGGTTGTGTATCTATGATGCCTTTGTATCCAGTTGAAAAATGGTCAATAATTAGTCCTTTGTGAACATCATGAATGATTCTATGTAACTGATGCTTTTCTCTGCCAAATCCTCCAGTTAATGGTAATGACCTATAATTATATCTTGAAAGTGATCTTGTGATTATTTCCCTCTGAAATAGACTTTCTCCCATTCCACCTTCTTTCCCTGTGTATCCTTGTCCCCACAAGATTCATAAAAGAATGTCCTACTTATATACTATTGTTGAGGAAAGAGAAGATTCTTCCTTAAGATTCTATCTCTGAATCCCTGGCTAATGTTTGTCCAGTCATTTGAGAAGGAAGTATGATTTGTACAAAAAAGGCATCCAGGAACTCACAAGGTTCACAATTTACCTCAACAGTTTTCATGTTAACCTTTTAATTCTAGTGTTACCTTGAGACTCCTGAAAACACTTTAAAAGAGTCCCATTTCTCATATCTAAAGGGACTTTGTTATTCCACTTTTTACACTCTACCTTGTTAGAAAAGGATTGGAAGAAGCTTGCTATTATTCAGTATGGTTATTCCTTACTACAATGTACATTCCTTGACTTTACAGAAAGAAGGGTGGGGAGAGAGAAAGAGAAAGAAGAGAAGGAAAGAAAAGAAAAGAAAGTGAATCAGAATAAAGAAAAAAACGATGGTTTAAAAAAGTAAGTTGTCCATAGGGTAAATAGCACCAGCAGTGCCTTTTTTAAGTGTCCTGAGAAACTGAGCTGTGTATTTGATTCATGGCTCCCCAGTTTCCATGGCAAAAATGGAGAATTAATGTTTACTCTTTATAGTTGCTCAGATGAAACTTTTTAAAAGGGACATAAGTGGAATAAATTTATCTTTTCATCACTCATATTCGATTATTCATAGATTTTTTTTCTATTTGAAGACAGATTAAGGAAAATTTTCCTTGCAAATCAATGTGGTCAAAAGCATTGATCAATGTGCATACTTAGTATCCATATGTGCCTATAGGACATTAGCTCCAGTAGCCTGTGTGTGTGACCATGTAGAAATAAAAGTAAAGTTACTGGGGTTCAGGGTTGATAATATCTCTGCTTTATATATTTCCACAGAAGTCAGTTCCTTTCAAAGTATGGGACCAGTGAGTTAAAATAACCCATCTTGTTGGCAGAACTGAGTGTAATCAGGAGACACTGTTCAGCTTTTATGCTGATTCCTCAGCTCACAGTGAAGCAAGTTTGCATAAATGCATAATCACCAATATTCAGTGTGTCCTCCCATTGTAATTTTTTTAAGGTAAATGAGATTTTAATAGAATACAATTACTGTTGGCTAATAGCAAGGCTAAAATTACACATATACCAGCCTACGTTTATGCATAGTTTGGCTGGTTCCTTTTGTTTTTTACTATTTATTTGCTTTACTTTACAACTTTATTGAGGTATTATTGATGTAAATAAACTATCCATATTTAAAGTGTATTATTGATGAATTTTGACATAATATACTTGTGTAAAACCATCTACAGTCAAGTTAATGAAACTTTTTGTCATCCTCAAAATTTTCTCTCACATCTTTCATATTCTAACTTTAATTTTTGTTCTTTTTTCCTGATCTACTTGTTGCCATTATAATAATTTTCTTTTTAGAACAAAGTTCATTGTGATACAATGGGTATTTATCATTTGCTCTTTCAAGCTGTGATTGATGGTTCTATGACTTTTGTAGGTATCACAAAAGGGATTCCCTCTTTTGCAGAAAACTTCGACTTGGCAGATGAATCTGGTGGGCTAAGACGGTGGGGAGAATGGGCCAGTCACTCCCTCAGGACAGAAGTGAAATATTCAAAATAAGAGTGGGAGAAGGGGGTGGAGGGGGTGAGAGCACTTCAGTATGAGGAATCTGCAAAGGGCAAAAAAAAAAAATCTGATAAATGTTGACAGGGGCCACTCCATGATTATCTAAGGAACAAAGAGTTTAGTGACTGGTGAAGAACTAAACAAAAGGGAAATAAAGGAAGAATAACAGAGGAAAAGGGAGGAAAGGAGAAGGTGAGAAAAAGAAGAAAGGAGACATTAAGAGTAACAAGAAAAAAGATAAATGGAAACTACTACAAGAGGACTGTTGGCTAAAAGACATAGAATGACTTTTGTGGTGAAGAAACAAAGGAAGGTCGTGAAATAGGTATCCACAAAAACAGGGCAGTCTATGACACTGCGGCTGGATAAAGAGCATCGGAGACAGGGAGGCTGTAATAAGATTCTGCCACTATCTCTGCCCATAACCAGGGCTGGAGGAAGAGAAAAACTTTCCGACTCAGGAAAAAGGAGCTATTTTTGTCAAGTTAAATGAGCCTGAACCTGCAGAGCTGAATTGGCAGATGAATATTGTTAATTGGTGCAGTTTCTTCAGTGCAGAGAAGAGTTTCCAATCAGACAAGCAATTCATTGGCCACATGAAAAGCAATTTATTAATAAAAATGAACTGAAGTTTCAGAGTCCTTGATAATGAGTTCATGGTCCTCTGCCCCCTTCCCTCCCCTAGACCCGGAGCCCTACAGCAAGGATGCCTCTGTGGTGTCTTCTCCAGGCCATTTTTTACATGGTAACAATTCACATGTTTTTTTTTTCTTCCTCAGGAATTTCTACATTTAGATGTCAGAATCAAGCTGCTCTAATTGCCTAATTGTGATTCTCCCTTCATCAACAGATTTTTAAGGAGTTTCTGATTCAAAGGAATCAGGAAAGCCTGCTAAGTGCTTCTTATTCTGAAAACTAAAAGGGAGAAATATTAAAACAAAACAGAGAGAAGAAACAGTCCCGCCCCTTTCTTAAAGTCAACTTTATTTATTTTACAGTTTAATAAATTTGACAGATGTAGCCTCTCGTGTAACCACAACCACATTAAGATATGGAGCACTCTATTCACAATAGCAAAAACATGGAACCAACTGTGCTGCCCATCGAAACTGGACTGGATCCAAAAAATGTGGTACATATACACAATGGAATATTATGCAGCCATAAAGAAGGACAAACATACGGATTTCGCAGCAACTTCGATGGATTTAGAGTGGATCATACTCAGTGATCTATCACAAAAACAAAGAACAGAGTACCATATGTTCTCACTCATAAGTGGACCTTGAACAACTATCATAATACTATAAGAAAGTGATTGGCAGTAGTGGGAAACTGCCAGGGGAGGGGGGATGGGATTGGCAGTTGAGGGAAACTGCTAGGGAGGGAGGGGCATACCTCATCAACAAGGGTACCTGCATAATGAACATTTGTAGACCTAACCCTGAATTGTACCCACATCTTCAAAAAATAAATAAATAATAAAGTATACTTAAATCTGAAAAAAAAGATATGGAGTACCAAAGGTACTCCCAAAGAATTGCTTTGTAGTAACCTCTCTCCCCATTCATAGCCACTAGTCACTTCCTGTCATTATAGATTAACTTTGCCTATTCTAACATTTCATATAAAATTATATAATGACTTTTCAAAAACTCAGCTGAAAGTTTTTGTAATTCAATCTGTATTATAGTATGAGTATCACTAGTCCATGCCATTGCATTGCTGAGTAGTATTCTATTATGTGAATATATCTTAATATGTACATCCATGAACATTTGGCTTGTTTCTATTTTAGGCTGTTATGAATAAAGCTGCTATAGATATTAGTGTTCATGTATTTGTGTGGATGTATGTTCTCATTTCTCTTGGGTAAATTCTGGAGGGTGGAATTATTGTATCATACAGTTAAGTGTGTTTTTTCCCTTTATATGAAACTGCCAGCTGTTTTCCAAACTGGTTGTACCACTTCACATTTCCATCCTTCATGCTTGAGGTTTCCTGCTGCTGCAAACCAAAGCCCTTGGAATGGGTATAAAGTGGTATCTCATTTTGGTTTTAATTATATTTTCTTGATGGCTAGTAATGTTAAGTATTTTTTCATGAGTTTATTGGTCATTTATGAAGTTCTTTTGTAAAGTGTTTGTTAAAATCTTTTACCCATTTTAAAAAACAGGGTCATACGTATTATTATTATTGAGTTGTAAGAGTTCTTTATATATTCTTGAACCAAGATCTTTGTCATAATATATATATTATTTGCCTTTTTATTTTCTTACTGGTGTCTTTCAAATAACTGAATTTTGAAATTTTAAAGAAGTTTAATTTCTCCATATTTTGTAGCTTGTGCTTTCTGTGGCCTAAGAAAGTTTCACCTATCACATAATTGTGGGGATTTTCTCTTATGTTTTCTTCTAGACTTTTTATAGTTTCAGTTTTTAAACTTAGATCTATCCTCCATTTTCAGTAAATTTTTCTATGTGGCATGAGGAGCAGGTTGAGGTTCTTTTTATTTAAATGTCTATCCAGTTATTTGAGCACTATTTGTCAGGCAGACTATGATAATTGAATTGCCTTGTTGCATCTATAATCAATTGACCACATATGTGTGGTCTATTTCTAGACTCTCTATTCTAAGTCCATTGATCTATATGTCTATCTATATGCAAACCCTGCATTATCTTGGTTACTGTTACTTTATAGAAAGTTTTGAAATCTAATATTTATGTCTTGGATTTTTGTTATTTTTTAATCTCAAATTAGTTTGACTATTTTACATCATTAGTATTTCCATATAAATTTTAGAATCTGCCAACTTCTACGTAAGAAGCCTTTCGGGACTTTGATTACTACATCATTTAAGGTATAGAACAATTTGGGTAAAATTGACATCTTAGCATGTTGAGTGTCCAATCTATTAACATGCTATATCTCTGTACTTATGTCTTTAATTTCTTTTAATGTGTTTTGTAGTTTTTAGAGTACAGATCTTGCACATATTTTAAGTTTATTCTTAAATGGCTTATGTTTTTAGATGATATTGCAAATAGTTCTGTGGTTGTTATTACTAGCATATAGGAGTACAACTGGGTCGCTTATTTACATTGAGCCCTATGGCTTTACCAAACTCATATATGGTGTTGAATAGAAGGGGTGACAGTGACCTCTTTGTTTACTTCTTCATCTTGGTTTTTCACCAGTAAGTATGAAAAAGGGTATAGGATCTATGTAGCAATCCTTTAACATATTAAGGAATTTACTTTCTCAGTTTTCTAAAGTTATTATGAGAATGACTGTTAAATATTGTCAGATAATTTTCTGCATCTACTGAGATAATCACATGTAATTTTTTCTCCTTTATTTTGTTAATATGGTAATTACATTGATTTTTAGGCATTAAATCAACCTCTCATTCACAGAATAAAATCCACTTGGCTAGGATACATTATCTTTTCTATCTACTGCTGGATTCAATTGGCTAATATTTTATTAAGAAATTTTGCATCACTTTAATGAGGGATGTTGGTCTATAATTTAGTTTTCTTACATAATGTTTGCCTATTTTTGAAAATGCTGACCCTATTAAGAAAAGTTGGGTTGGGTTTATTTTCTATTTTCTTTTCTTTAAAAAAAATTTTTATTTTAAAGATGTAGGGTACAATTCAGGGTTATGTATACAAATGATCATTGTACAGGTAAAATTTGAACCTTACTTTGGCCCCCACATCACCTGGTTTGAGATCAGGTACTCTTGTTGATAAAGTGTGCCCCCACCCCCCCACCGGCAGTTTATTTTCTATTTTCTAAAAGCACTTGTAAAAAAAAATTAGTATTACTGCTTTCTTAAATGTTTGGTAGAATTCATAAATGAAACCATCTGGGCCTGGCATTTTCTTTGGAGAAGATTTTTATTTCAAATTTAATTTCTTTCATAGAGGGTATTCATTTTTTCTATTTTTAAGTGAATTTTGATAATCTGTTTTTTAAAGAAATTTTCCATTTAACCTAAGATGTCAAATTTATTGCCATAAAACAATGAATAATCCTTTCAACATAAATTGGATCTATAATGATGTCTTCTCTGTCTTTTTTATGCTGTTAATTCATACTTCTTCACTTTAAAAATTTCTAGATAGAAGTGTATAATTTTTATTAATTTTTCATAGATACAGCCTTTTCTTTCATTGATTTTCTCTGTTCATGTTTTGTCTCATTGATTTCCTGGGTTTACTTTGCTCTTTTTTTTTTCTAGCTGCTTAAAATGAAAGCTTAGATCATGAGACTTCTCCTTTTCCAACATACAGCATTTAAAGTTACAAATTTTGTAAGGCTCGTGGCTCAACCTGTAATCCCAGCACTTTGGGAGGCCGAGGCGAGCGGATTGCCTGTGCCCAAAGGTTCGAAACCAGCCCGGGCACCTTGGCGAGACCTCGGGAGGCTGAGGTGAGTGGATTGCCTCAGCCCGCGGGTTCGAGACCCGCCTGGGCAGGCGAGACA
>NW_007256227.1:361232-361504 GCF_000164805.1 Carlito syrichta | reverse complement strand
GTTATCGCCAGAGCCCAGCAGGTGGAGGCTGCTGCGGTGGCCGGGAGCGGCCACTGCACTCCAGTCTGGGCGACCATGAGACTCCAACTCAAATCAATCAATCAATCAATCAATAACCAGGCTTAGGAGCGCGCGCCTCTAATTCCGGCTACTCGGAAGGCTGAGGCGGAAGGTTCGCCGGAGCCCAACAGGTCGAGGCTGCGGTGGCTGGGAGCGTGCCACTGCACTCCGGTCTTGGCGACAGAGTGAAACTACTAAAAAAAAAAAAAAAA
>NW_007256227.1:354666-361032 GCF_000164805.1 Carlito syrichta | reverse complement strand
AAGAAATATACATTCACTTTTGTTAGGTTAGGTTGATTGACAGTGTTACTCTAGACTTCTAAATATTTACTGATTTTGTCTACCTTTTCAATCAATAACAGATTTGTTGAAATTTGCAGTTATTCATGTGTATTTATTTCTCTTCAAGTTCTGTCCACTTTTTTCTTCATGCATTTTGAAGCTCTGTTTTTAGGTGAGATGAATACACATTTAGAAATGTGATAATTTATCAATAAGTTGATTCTTTTGTCAGTATAAAATGTCTTCTTCTATGTCTGGTAATATTTCTTGTCCCGAAGACTACTTTTTAATAATATAAACAGTCCAAGATTCTTATTATTCATGTTTGCATGGTAAATATTTTCTATCCTTTTACTTTTAGCCTATCTATGTCTTTTTATTTAAAACGGGTTTCTTATAGATAGCCTATAGCTGGATTCTTGTCTTTTCACCCAGACTGATAATCTCTGCTTTTAATAGGAGCATTTAAACTGTGTATATTTAATGAGGGATCTCAATGTGGTGAGTTTAGGCCTACCAGCTTACATTTTCTTTTCCATTTGTAGCATCTGTATTTTGTTCCTTCTTTCCCCATGCCCTGCTTTCTTTCATTATTATTAAATATTAATTAAATATTTTTCCAGTATTCCGTTTTGTCCTATGTGTTGGCCTATTAGGTCTACCTCCTTTGAGTCACTTCTTTAAAATGTCTTTAGTGTTTCCAATGTGCATCTTTAACTTACTAGAATCTACTTTCTATCCCCCAGGCTGGAGTGCAGTGGCACGCTCATAGCCACCTCAGCATCAACCTGCTGGGCTCCAGCGATCCTTGCGCCTCAGCCTTCCAAGTAGCTGGAAACACAGGCATGCGCTACCATGCCCGGCTAATTTTTGATTTATTGTAGAGACAAGGTCTCTCCAAGTTGCCCGGGCTGGTCTCGAACCCACGGACTCAGGTAATCCACTCGCCTCGACCTCCCAAAGTGCTGAGATTATAGGCTGAGCCACCGAGCCCAGCCCAGCCTAGAATCTACTTTCAACAACATTCTCTCTGACCTTTGTGCTGTCATGCATTTTATTTCTGCATAGGTTATAAACCTAACAATATAATAATATTTTTGTCTTAAATATTCAATTAGATTTTAAAGAATATAAGAGTAAAAAAGATTACTATGTATTTATTATTTTTGACAGTCTTCATCATTGATTTGTAGATCACAGTTTCCATCTAATATAATTTTCCTTGTCCCAAAGACTACTTTTAATTCCAGGTGCCTCAACCCCTCCACATTCTCACCCTGTTTCCTCAACCCAGTAAGACCATGCTCTTCTCAAGTTTCTCTTTCCTGGATGGCTGCCTCCCTGAGAGGGTAGAAATTCTGGTATTAATTATCTGAGCATCTTCTTTGCCTGAAAAATCATTTATCTTACCTTCATTTTTGAAGGATATTTTCACTGAGTATGAAATTCTTGTTTGACAGTTTTGTTGTTGTTAACATTTAAAGATGTATTCCGCTTTCCTCTGGCTGGCATGAAGATGTGCACAGTTTCTTATCTTTGTTCCTCTGTACACAATGCCTGCACTCCAGCAACTGGATGCTCTTCCAATTTTCTCTTTTCCCCTGTTTTTTAACAACTTGTGGCACTCCATGGTATAATTTTCTATGGGTCTTTATTCTGCTTGGAATTTGTTGAGTTTCTTGGTTCTGTGACTTTGTAGTATTAATCAAATTTGGATATTTTTCAGCTATAACTTTTGAAAAATATTTTTATGCACCTCTTTCTTTTATTTAACTGAAATTGTACATTTCACTGCTTGATATTATTCCACAAGTCACTGAGACTATTATTTCTTTCTTTTCATCCTCTTTGTATTTCCATTTTAATAGTTGCTAATGCTACGTATTCAACTTCACTGTTATTTTTGTTTTAGTTCTCAATCTGCTGTTTATTGCATCCAGTAAAAATTTCATTTGAAATATCCTATTTTTAGCTCTATAAATTTTATTAGTTGTTTTTTTTTTTTAATTGTAGAGACAAGGTCTCACCAAGTTGCCAGGCTGGTCTCAAACCGCTGGACTAAGGCAATCCTCTTGCCTCAGCCTCCCAAGTGCTGGAATTACAGACTTGAGCCATCATGCCCAGCCTAATAGGTTCTTTTAAAATATATTTTCCATATTTCACCTCATGATATTTATATTTTTCTTTAAATTCTTTAATGTATTTACATAAATATTTTACAGAGCTTGTCATTAATATTATCATCTCTGTGTTTTGTGGATCTTTGATATATTTTCTCCAAATTATGAATGTATTTTGCTGCTCCTTCATATGTCTAGTAATTTTGTATTGGAAGTTAGGATTGGTGACTAGTATGATGTTGAGTGCTAGATTTTGTTGTCTTTAAAGATTTTTGGACTTTGTTCTCAAATGCACTATAATTACTTGAGGATAAGCTGAATTATTTTGAAGTTTGTTTTAAAATCATATTGTCACAAGTATAGTATTACTTTTACTCTAGTGATAGTTTCGCTCTGCTACTAAACCATGACCCTTCAAGGGACTCTACTGAATCCTGCAGCTGTTCACTCCACTGTGATTGGTTGAAAGTTGAACAACCCTGCATGAACTGTGAGAATTGCTTAGCATACAGATCCCATGCCATTTTTTCCCTCAGCCTCATGCAATTTTACCCTTTGCATGTGCAATTTAGTACTCCACAATACTAAAGTAACCTCCAAACATACATATGAGACTCTTTTCTTGCATGTCCTTTTCCTCTCAGGTACTTCACACTGTAAATTCCAGGTGCCTCAACTCTTCCACATTCTCACGTGTTTCCTCAACCCAGTAAGACCATGCTCTTCTCAAGTTTCTCCTTCCTGGATAGCTGCCCAGAAAATACCTCTAGGCAGAAAGCCAGTGTGATGGTAGAGCTCACTTCTTTTATTTCTCTTCTCTCAAGGATATCAATCATAAAACGCTTTTTGTCCAATGTCTGAAAACAGCTTTCTAGTTGTTTATGATAGGACATCAAATCTGGTACCAGTTACTCCATCATGGTTTGAGTGAAACATCCCTTTTTAAAAATATTAAATATAAAGAGTTACATAATTAAGGATATAGACAATATAGTCAAATGGTAATTACCTGTGCTTTTTCCACTGCACTATAGGACTAAAGTAGGTTTTATCCTGCAATTTTATATAACTACAAATAGAACCACAGTAACTGCTATTTTTCCATTAAAATTCCCCAAAATGTGGATAGAGGAACCAGATCTAGACACTTTAATAAAAGTTAAAGATACTTATTTCTATTAGAAATTTGCATTTAGAATATTTATTTTACTTTATTAAGCAATCAGTAGTGAGACTACTACCAAGGACAGATTTTATTGTACTATTTTATAATAGACAGGGGAATGTCTAATTCCTACTAGACAATTGTGAAGAATGGTTTTTATTCTCTGCCTTTGCTGTTCTGCTTTCCATTTTATTAATCTTTAATGAATATTTTGAGGTCCAACTTAAGTTCATTTCTCCAGGGGTGTTACTCAACTATTTTATCCCCATTTTAGTTATGATAAAGTTAAAAAATTGCCCCCCCCAAAAAAAGAAGCCATAAAACACAGTAACTCGAAGCATATGGAAATTTCTCTCTCAACTATCAGTTTCAAAATAAGCTACTCATGATAAGAAGGACAGCTCTTTCCAAGGTTCCTCTTCAATCATTGAACCATAATCCCTTAGATACACCCCATACATGGTCCAACTGGATTTCTACCACTTTTTTTTCTGTTCCAGAATGGCTTATTGTCAGAGATAAAATAATGGTGGAGAAGAACACATTCACATGGATTAAGTCCCAAACTCACCTTTTGTTGAGAATTTAGTCACATAGTCATGTCCATTACAAGGTGGGCTAGAGCATGTAATCTAGTTGGATGGCCAGGATATGGCTACATTAACATATAAGAAGAAGACAGTGGATTTTGGTGGACAGTCAGCATTTTCCTTATTTAATTTTCCCTTCTGAGAATCCAACCTGGTGCTCAGATCTAGCATAGCATTCAGCTCTGTTGTTCAGACAAGGAAGAGGGGATGTTCAAAATGGGAGGGTCAATTTAATGAACTTTCAGTCCAAAGACAGTTGAATTATTATTTGTATAAAGAGTAAGCAAATCTGGCTCTTGCTTGGTAGTTTTCATTACTCCTTTATGTGTGTTGTATGTTCATTACATCTACTAAGGAAACTTTCTGCAGTTCAATTTCTGTTTAGTGCTAATTTTAGATAGATGATAGAGATAGTGATATGCAATGTAATTCATCACTACTATAAGTTAGGTGAACAAACAGGACAGTTAAAATTTTGGTTTTGTCATTTCTAAGCTTTGTGACTTTGGTGAATTACTTAACTTCTCTGAGGTTCAATTTTTAAAATATGTGTAATAATATCTATGTTTCAGATTATGGCAAAGATCAAATGAGGTAACATTTGTAAATGCCTAGCAGAGTGTCTTAGCACAGAGTTGAACACACACACACAGACACACACATACACACCTTGCTCTCTCTCTGTTTTCCTTTCTATGGAGTATTCAGTAGTTAACAATATGTACCTAAGAAGTACTGATACGCATTTTATTCTGTTCCACTAAAAAAGTGCAAATTTTCTTTCTGGAGAAGTAACTCGTTTCTAGAAGTGCATGTCCAGGAGTAGTAATCAATTGAACTTAGAAAAAAATCTCAAGTAGCATGACAGTTAGAAGAGAGATTACTATACTATTTTTTTAATGAAAGAATGTTTTTGGGAATCCACAAACTAATATCATAAAGTGTTAACAGTACCTGTTTGGGAATCTCCATATGAATCTGAATTCTTTCACAACTGGCTGTGTGAGCTTGAAGACAAGTCATTGTCTACTTGAGCCTAAAATGAATAATAAAATTCTGTCTAGAATAGAAATTTCTGTCTAGTATTATAAGTTCATTTTTTATTTAGTTTTACAATCAAGACTAGAAGAACTTAATTAACTTGTCTGAGTTTAATAATCTGCTTTATCCAAAAGTCTTGCTCTTAACCAAATGGGGATATCAGGCTAGCTTACTTTCAGGTTGGATAAAGCTCTAAAATTCAATGACTAAAAATTTGGGTCAAGGAAAGATCAAAACAGAAGATAGTTGCCTGGAAGACACCACACTGAAAGCTATTTTTTTGAATAAGGCAAATACATTTGCAGCTCAACTGTGCCATTTAACACATGTTAAGATATACAAAGTCTAAAATAACACACTTGGAAAGCTGTTCTCTTTCTCTTATAATCATGGGTCAGGACACTTGAAAGTAAGGAATAACTCCACAGAGGGTCTGTGATTTCAAAATTCCCCTATCAGAACTTACTACCTCCCATCTCTTGGTGTGAAATCTCTTACATTTATTGTTTGTTGCATCCAAGTTTTTGTTTGTTCATCGTCTGTCTCCTTTTTTAGATGTCTTTTTCCTTGGAGAAAGACTCCTGTTTTACAAGGTCTTTTCCCAACCCAGGGTTGCTGACTTTCCTTGGAGGTTTGTGTTTTGAAGCATTCTCCTACACTAGTGTCCACTTCAGAGATTCTTATTGTCCAGTGACTATCTTGGCATTATCACTGATTTCCATCCAAGTTACAGTCTTTAGTTTTATTTTAATGTGCAATTTAGTAAATATTTCACCAGATAAATTTGTAGTAGGATTCAACAGTGGCACCCATGCTCATACGTCACTTGTTTCACACATAGCAAACTGATCTCAGTTTGAGCTCAGCTTATATATGTGTTATATGATAGTCAAGCTATCACTTATTTTATCCCCATAGAACCATGTACCAGCAAGTGTGCTTTGTGCCTCAGATATTTATTCTATTGAATCTTCATCAAAACGGTATGTAGCTTGGAGTATTTTGCTTCCTTTATTTCCATTATGTATCTGCTTACTATATTCAAATATCTATTTGTTGGGAGCCGGCCACAGAGGCCCACTGAGCGTTAGGGATCAGGAAGGGCCGTTGACCCCGAGACCACTAGGATGCGTTCAGGAGCTATTGACCCCATTTCCTCCCCCTTTCTACTCAGCACTAACCAGATTAAGCTCCTGTGAGTTCAAAACATAAAAACTCTGAGACCGGGATGAACACAAGCTAACTTTAGAAGTTCATTGCTCCTATTCTTCCGCAAACTGCAGTTTTGGCTTTCACACAACTTATAATTCAAATTTGTGTCATATCTAAGAGCCTTAGTATTGGTCACAGGCTTCTGGGTCATGATCTTAGGATTTATTGAAGGTGTAAATTGTAGAATATAGTTTTAGAAGACAGCCATTTTGTTGAA
>NW_007256227.1:296479-354447 GCF_000164805.1 Carlito syrichta | reverse complement strand
TGATTAAGTTTTCATGGATTAAGGTTTCTGGTGGGTGGGGGACACCCCTCCCACATCTGACTTTGTGTATAAAAGACCCGTTGTAATTCCCAATGTCACACATCACTTCTGCACTAGACCGGAGTCCAGTCTCTTTCTTTCTCTCTCTCTCTCTCTTTCTCTTTCTTCTTCCGCCCAATTGCTGACGCCGTCTCCACCTTTGAGGTAACCTGAACCCGGCTGGAGCTGGTCTCCAGCATCTATTTAAGCTACCAAGATCTAGACCTTCATTTGACTTGTAAAACATTTTATTTATTAAATTGTTGTAAACTCAGTCAGTATAAACCCAAATTAGTTTAAACCCCATAGTAGCAGCATAAAGGAAAACAACATAAAACATGCAACAAACTCTGTTGTCATCCAGTCAGCATCCAAAAAATAAGACTGAATAAATGAACAAGAGGAAGTTAGCATGGGAGTCTGACTGTAAAGCAATTCATTTGTTTATTTAATCATGCACTATATCTAACCTGGCCTCAGAGACATGATGACAGATGAGGTGTGTGTTGGGTTGAATGCTCAAGTGAATATGTTCTATGTAAGAGTTGTCATGCAGGAGTCAGCATGGAAGATTTTTAATATCTTAAAATTAATATGTCTGTCCCTTCACACCTCCCAAGCTGCATGAGTGTCCCCTTTCGCATTAGCAAAATATAAAACCCAAGGTACAAGGGCAGCTATTGCCCCAGAGCACTATAAGAGCCACCATTCAGAGGGCCTCCTACTCAGAGAATCTTCAACTTGAAGCTGAGTCTCAGGTGGGTGCTTGCCACAGTTATGGGACATCATGCTTAGACAGAGAATGGGTCCACTATTCCTCGTAACACCAGCTTGAAATTTGAGCTTAACCACTATTGAACAATGCTGCAAATTTCCCTGGTGAAAAAATGTGCACAGTGCTTTCTCATTTGTGAAATATTTTCACATCTATTACCTAAGAATGGGACCTCTTGCTCTTGGCCACTACTTAACCAAAGATTAAAATAATGGGGCAGTCATTTAAACACTGAGCAGCAAAAAACATAATGCATGTAAATAAAGTTAACAGGTAAAACCATTGCAAAGAGTAGTATCGTATTGTAGTACTGCACGACCTATAGGAAGAAGTGTCAGTCAAATGCTAAGGGAAAGAAATCCGTCTTCATAATCTTAAAAAATGATCTATTCACTCTCTATCATCTATCTATCGACCCACCTACTTATCTACCCATCTACTTTCACAAAATATCTGAAACAACATTATATAATATTCATAGTAAAATAGAGAAAATATAAACCAATCAGAGCTAGGGAAACTCTGGGCCAAAAAAAAAGATAGGGTCATGTTAAAAATCAGGACAGATCTCCAGAAGTCTTTTTGCATACAGAAAAGTTATGCCCATTTATCAGCAAAAGGAAATTTTTTCCTTACATGTAAGTTTGAAATAAATTTCTCGCATGAAACCTGGGAAATAGAGGACAATGAGTGACAAAGTAAATGACATTCTTAGCCATTTCCTTCCATAAATGCAGCAAAAAAGCGTGTAGGACTCTTTCATCTTGTATTCCTGAAGTCAACTGAGGCCTACTGCCAAACTAGAAGTCTGAAGGATGTTAAAACAATCTGGTTTCACAGGGCAGGTCTCTTAGTTCCAGTTTTATCTAGAGAGATATTCCAGTATTTCTGACTGAATCATGGTTTTCAATTTTATGTGACTATCAGATTTCTCTTTGGAGACTTTTGCTGAAACGCTGAGCTGCTGACTGGTCAAGATTACTTTTCTCTGAAATGTAGGCATGTGTGAGAGATGTGTTAAAGTATGGCCTTTAAAGGCGATGATGACCGGGCTGTGTTGCTCAGCCTGTAATCCCGGAACTTCAGGAGTGGATTGCCTGAGCTTGCGGGTTCGAGATCAGCGAGGGTACCTTGGCACGATCTCATCTCTACAATAAATCAAAAAATTTAGCCAGGTGTGGTGACGTGAGCCTGTCATTCCAGCTACATGGAAAGCTGAGGTGGAAGGATCACTGGGTCCCAGAAGGTCAACGCTGAGGTGGCTGTGAGCATGCCACTGTACTCTAGCCTGGGCAACAGAGTGAGACTCCAACTCAAAAAAAAGGCGTTGACATCTGATAAAAGGACATTTTGTAAAAACCGAGGCACCAACCCAGGACACTCAACTGAAGGGACCGATCTCTCATCTCTCTACTAAGCCTTGCTCTTAGAGCGTGAACAAATAAATAGACAATCAGCCTGTGGTGAAAGGGCTAAAACTAACCTGATGCATTGTCTTGACATCTGAAAGTGAGAGAGCCTCGAATGGCCTAACTGCAGATTCTTCTTCCTGCTCTGCTCCTGTGAATAAGATCCCCTAGCCAAATTACCTCTTATATAAAAGGGACCACGCACCTACTTTTTCCTGAGTACTGAATTCCAGTTCTCTGTCAGCCCAGAGAACTATCTGTGAGTCAATTCCATCCTTTTGCAAGAGCCAAGGGGCACCTCATCCTCTTGATACTACAAAGTTAGCCTCCCGAGACCCTGGGTTGTTTTTCTGTTCCTAAGTACTGCCTCTGTATGGCTCAACATGATAACCAAAACATGGCCCCAGTGTTATACCTTCAGGTGTATTGAAACAGCCTAGCCACCTTCTCTCACCATCAAAAAGCGTTCCCAGCCCAGGGTGATATCAGATGGCTCTCTGCTCTTATTCTTTTTGTTATTCCCAGATAAAGTGGCAGAAGAAGGAGGAACTTATATTCCTCTCCACACATTTATCATTTTCTTCAGTCTTTGTTTTCTCCTCTTTCCCTCTAATTTATGTACTCCATCTCTGTGCTGTTGTATGTGACTGATATTTTTCATAGTTGACCCGTTATGCGACCGTGCAATCCCCCTGCTGGGAATATACCTAGAGGAACTCAAATCACTCTATGGAAAAGATACCTGCACACACGTTCCACCACATATACATGGTGGAATATTAAGTAGCCATAAAAAGGACAAAATTATGAACTTCGCAACAATTTGGACGGACTTAGAGTCTATAATACTGAGTGATCTAGCACAGAAACAAAGAACTGAGTATCACATGTTCTCACTCATAAATTGACCTTGAACAATTATCATAATACTGTAAGAAAGGGATTGGCAGTAGGGGGAAACTGCCAGGGGAAAGGGGTTCACCTCATCAATAGGGATACCTACATAATGAACATTTATATACCTAACCCTAAATTGTACCCCACATCTCTAAAATTAAATAATAATAATAATTAATAATAATAATAATAATAATATCTTCCAATGCTATCCATTTTAGTGATAAACAGCCCTTTTCTCTACTAATGTTTCTCAAAGTATGGTGATCAGACCAACTGCATAGGAATCAACTGGATTTCTTGGAAATGCTGATTCCTGAACCATATTGATCAGAATATCTGAAAGTGGGTCCTAAGGTTTTGCCTCTTGAATATGCTTCAAAATGTTCACAGTGATGCTGTGGCAATTTCGGGCTACTGGTCTGGACATTTGGTCACACAAGGGCAGCTACATCTGTGACTGTATCTCACTCATACACTCATCACCAACATACCTTAAGATGAGCCCAACCAGAGAGCCTAGCTCTCTGAATTGGGAGCCTCAGGACCACAGCTGTTCCTATTCTAATGGGACACTTTGTTCACTGGCAAGAAATTATATTGTCTTGTATGCTCCCACTTGACACATAGCTGGAGAGCCTAAAAATAGATGCCACCTGCAAACAGCCCAAACAGGGATTCTTCCTTCTTTCTGTTCTGTAATCCAGGGACATATCTCTAGAAGCATTTGTTCTCAATTTCTCTTGCCGAGAAGTGATATGTGGGTTTAGACAGCAGTGTGACCTCCTGTTTTTTTGTGTTGTTTTTTTTTTTAACTTGGGTAGGGAATTAAAAAAAAATTGTAATTGTAGTCAAACCTATTGACATTATATAAATTAACTAAAGAATTTACCAAATACTGAACATACTTTGGCATATTTGGTTTTCTCTTTTCATGAAATGTATAGTTTACTAATTTGTATTCAGATTAATCATTATAAATTAGTGTTGGTCTTACAGATAATTTGACCCAGAAAGAACAAGCTAAGAATGATTTTTATATATATATATTCAAGTTCAAGGTGTTCAGAAAACAGCATAAACCAGTGGTTTTAAATCTAATGTGCACATAGAATCATCTAGGGAACTAATATATCATGATGTCTACGAGTGTCTTGAAATTCAGGCCTGGTTTTGAATCCTAATTCTGCCGGTGTATTAGTCAGAATTCTCCATTGAAAATAGAACCAATAAGCTTGAGATACAAATCTATCTACCAGTGTATTTATATATATATATTTATACATATATTTATGTATAGATACACAGATACATTATATATGTGTGTATATATATAATATATATTATATCTCTTTCTATATAGAATACACACACACTCACATATATAGAGAGAGAGATAGAGAGAGAAAAAGAGAGAGAGAGACTGATTTATTATGAGGAATCAGCTCACTTGATTATGGAGGCTGAGAATTCCCATGATCTGCTGTCTGCAAGCTGGAGAGCCAGGAAAGTCAGTGGTGTAGTTCAGTACAAGCCAACAACCTGAGAGCTAGGGGAGCTATTGTTGCTAATCCCAATTCAAGGGGCAGGAGAGATGAGATGAGATGTCTCTGCTCAAAAAGCAAAGCAGGTAAAAAGAGCAAATTCCTCCTCCCTCCACCTTTTGTTCTATCAGGCCCTCAGTGGACTGGATGGTGCTCACCCGCCTCGAGGAAGGTCATCTACTCTACTGAGTCCAGTGCCAGTCTCATCTGGAAACACCCCCACAGACACACCCAGAAAAAAATGTTTAATCCGGGCCCTGCCTGACTCAATTAAGTTGACACATAAAATTAACTTCACAGCCAGTTTTAGCATGCAGGCTTGGCCAAGTTACTTAAAACCTCTGTGCCTCAATTTCTCCATTTGTGAAATGGGCATAACAACAGCATGTATCTTATAGCGTTCATCTAAGGATTAAATTAGCTAATACAGAACAAAGCATTAGAAAAGCATCTGCCAAACAACACACAATCAACATGTATTATTATTCAATAAAGATTACTGAATTACACTTTAAAATACTTGAAAAAGTTCATGCAGAGTAGATCCTGAGACTCTACATTTAAAACAATCATTTCTAATAATCCCAATAGCAGTGGATCATGGACCACTGCTTGAGAGACAGAGATCTAAAGCAGTGGTCTTCAGACAAGTAGGCAAGCTTAGGAGAAAATGCTGATATCCTATTTGCCTTCTTTATCCAAAAATAAGAAACTTATTTTAACAGTATTTAAAATACTAGTTGGGGCCGGCTGCAGTGGCTCATGCCTGTAATCCCAGAACTTTGGGAGGCCAAGACAGGCGAATTGCTTGAGCCTAGGAGTTCAAGACCAACCTAGGTGACACGGCAAAAACTCATCTTTACAAAAAAAAAAAAAGTGGCTAGGAGAGGTGGGGCACATGCGAGGTGGCATGTGCCTGTAGTCCCATCTACTCAGGATATGAGGTGGAAGAATTGCCCAAGCACAGGAGATAGAAGCTGCTGTGAGAAATGATTGTCATGATCATGCCACTGCACTCCAGCCTGGGTGACCGAGTAAGAACCTGACTCAAGAAAAATAATAATAAAATAAAACACTAGTTGGTACTGGCACCCCCACTGCTCTTACATGGTTTGGATGCCATGTAGGGATCTCTAAGAATTCCCTATCAGGGAGAGTGGAATTTCACAAAATAAGGACTGATGGTAGTCCCCTCACTGAGAGCTTTCTTTCAATGCATTGTAATGCATTGCAATGTATACTTAAAATGAATGTATAGATTGCATTTATCTAAGTATAGATAAATTTTAGATGTATACTTACAAAATAAACAACTGAGTTGAAAATATTTTTGCTAGAAAATCATGCATCAATGATAATGCTAACAATTTCAGCAAAAGTAAAGAACAAGAAAATGGCATCATTGCCAGATGCCTTGGTTTTTATGAGCGCCCTCTGCCAAACACATCTCCAATAAAAAGTCATCTTCATAGAATCAGTCTGACAAAAGAAGACACTTGATTCATTTATCAAGAACACTATTGAAACTATTAATTACTTCTGCTCTCATTAATGATTATTTCATCCCAAGTATATATTAGGCCCTGATCTATTAAGGGCATTACCAATGCATTTAAAAATTTGGAAGAGCGAATTTTAAAGTTCAAGAGACTCTGTCAACTAGCAAATTCACATATACAGAGATTAATAATAACTGTGAGAAGTTGTCTTTTTAAGCTGGGGGAAAATGATCGTCTCACCAGAAGTAAAGTACAGACATAATGTTTTTTAGATGGAGTTGCTTCCATGGAGCATAAAATAAAATTAAACCAAATTACTCGATCTGAGCCCAGTTGCAATTGGCTTTCCCTTTCTGTTTGTCCTGAGGAAGCTTTTATGATAAAGCAACCTGATGAGAGAGTATATTTTCTGTGGGCAGTTGATTTTCCCTTAGCCTTGGGAGATGACTCAACAAAAGAAAGCATGTGGGGTACAGAAGACTTAAATAGCCAACAGATAAGAATCGATGGGATCGATGCCTCACTGAAAGCTAAATCGAATTTTTGCAGACCAAATGGTTTTGAAAGGCATTTACTGTGCTGTGGGTAACCCTCCATAATCATATCAGGGAGTCATCATTTCACTTTGATGTTCATCGTCAAGTGAACATCAGTCACTGGTTTAACACTGTGGAGGGAGGGGTTGGGGAAAATAACTTTTTTAGGTTTTTCATACTGTAGTAGAGAAATTATCATGTGCCCACATTGCTTAGACCTTTAGGGAGCATGTAGGTTACTTTGGACTTGAGACTTGATATTTGTATTTTATGACATTTACTAATGACTCAAAAGCATGCACTGTCCTCCTGAACTTTAAATGGTTATATGTCTTTTGTAGTACTACACTAATAGCAGGAACCTTCCTAGGAAAATTAAATATTGATTCATGGCTATAATTACAGGCACAAGTCTAAAGCAGCAAATCTTAAAATTAAGTTGAATCACATGAATTGCTAGTTTTGGAAACCAGAAATGGCAAAAATTAACAGTTCTAGAGCCAAGTAAACCTAAACTCAGATTGGGTTTGTCCATGCTGGTAAATAGCCCTACTCTAATTCAGGGCTGCCCAGCTCCAAAACTAGCTCTTTTTAAAATTTTTTTATTTTTTACATTTTTATTGATGCATAATAGATATGCATAGTTTCAGAGTACATGTAATAATTCAATGCACCCATATAATTTGTAAAGATCAAATCATTGTACTTGAGATATTTATCACCTTAAAGTATTTGTCTTTTCTTTATGTTAGAAACATTCCATTTTTTCTTTTCTACAAAGCCAACTCTTAAACTCTGATTGTTATACCTGTATTTAACAACTCCCCCCCCCCAATGTTTTTCTTTTCGTGCCAGGGTCTCACTCTATCACCCAGACTGGAATGAAGTGCCACGATCACACTCACAGCAGCCTCAGCCTCCTGGGCTTAGGTGATCCTTCTGCCTCATCCTCCCAAGTACCAGGGACTACAGGCATGCATCACCATGCCCAGCTAATTTTTTTATTTTTGTAGAGGTGAGATCTTGCTATGTTGCCTATGTTGATCTCGAACTCTAAGATTCAAGCCATCCTCTCACCTCACCCTACCGAAGAACTGGGATTATGGGTGTGAGCCACCACACCTAACCAACACTCTCTTAAATATACTCTATCTAAAACCCTGTGCTAAAATTTCTTATGTGCTGAGTTTAATTACATGAGAAACCTCTGCAAACAAAAGTTAAACTGTAACTTTTAAAGTCATTCAAATGCAATATCCAGTATTCACTTCCCAAAAGATATCTATGCCTATCAAGGTCCAGACATTTGTAAACTTACAGGAATGAAACTGATGTATGAGTGTGCAGACCACAGCTAAACTAAACAAATTACTTTTTCCTTCAAGACAGTCTCTGTGGATGCCTCATTGCCAAGATGACGTTACTGTTTGAAATATAGTTGATACCCCTGTTAGCGTTACCCCAAGAGGGAGTTTATAAAAAGCCTCTTCGTTATTTCAGTCACACCTCTGTTCACCATGGGATAGTCAGCATGATATCCACCTATGTACTCAATACTGTCTTTTTTTTTTTTTTGAGTTGGAGTCTCACTCTGTCACCCAGGCTGGCATGCTCACGGCCACCCCAGCATTGACCTGCTGGGCTCCAGCGATCCTTCTGCCTCAGCCTTCCAAGTTGCCGGAACTATAGGCACATGCTACCACACCCGGTTAATGTTTTTATACATTGTAGAGATGAGGTCTCATCAAGCTGCCTGGACTGGTCTCGAATCAGCAGCCTCATGCAATCCGCTAGCCTCGGCCTCCCAAAGTGCTGGGATTACAGGCATGAGCCACTGAGCCCACCAATACTGTATATTTTAATAATGATGAAAGCACCAAGAGGTATGACCCCAATGTCAGCATTTAAAGGAATGTTTCCTAGAGCTAAAAAAAACCCTGGGCTGAATCCCAGGAGGGTTTATAGATTGGTTTAGTAGGACAATTATGGTTATGGATATTCAATAGTCAGTGGAAATAGGAGAGGAGTAAGCATGAGAAAGTCATGATAAATATGATTGGATTTGGGTATTTGATGTCTTTTCCATATGATTTTCCAAGAAATTCTCAAATTCTGCCGTATGATTTGAAGTTTTCTAAGGGTTGAATGTGCAAAAGTTCCTTTGAATCTGTCAGATCAGAACTCTTAAAACCTTCTGTCTTTGAGGGTGTTTTCCCGTCCAGGGGGTCCCCAAAAGCTACCCTTCCACGGGGATCCACACAGCAATAGACCTATCCTGCTTTTCTTGTTAATAGGAGATAGAGTTGAGAAATAGGAGGTGGGCACTTCTTAATCTCGTTTCCCTTCTGGAAGTTACAGCACCCAGTTTACCCTGCGTGTCATGGTTCTACGCTTAATGAGTCACCAAGAGCACAGCACACAGCTTCCCATTAACTCTTATCATGTCTTCTTGGATGATTCTCATGAAGTTTGCATTCAGCCTAAGGGTGTACTCTTTTTTGGAGTGTTTCTTCACCATAGCCATCTATTTGAGCCAATCTCCTAGAACATGACAATATCATAAGTGTATCTTATAGAGACCTTCAAAGTAAACCCAATGCAATTAGACTTTGATGTCAGTTTCTACTGATCGGGAGTAGAGGCTGGTAAGTTTTTCTGATAAAACCTTGTTCCTGAAGATTCTTTCAAACTTCTGATCTTATAGACCAGAAGTTCTTAAATGGTCACTCTTTCCACACCACAGGGCAATCTGATGATGGGAAATGAGATAGATAGAATGAGAATAGTCCTGGAAATGTGCCTAGAATGTCACTTCTTTTAGTTGTATAACAATCAACACTGAGGCCACAGATGCCAGTGGGGGTATCTTGCATGGAGATGTTATTTGTTGGACGTGTTAAGGAAAAAAAAAAAAAATTAAGGACAATTGACACCAAACACACTGAGTTTAGAGGAAGTAAGATGATACCAAGATGCTTGGGATGGGGGATAAACACAGACATTATGTTCTACAAGTTCCAGAGTGGGCAGTCCTGGATTGCATAGGGCCCCTAATCAGTATTGGCAGGTCTAGCTTATATTTGGGGATGCTTGGCTCCAGAGCCAGGTTTTGACCAATTCTGGACAACAGAAATGGGAATTTCACATGACTCAACTTCCAGAAGCTCAGTTGCTTGCAGTTCGTCTTTCATGCCCCCTCAATATTCCAGGTATTTTTCTCATCTTACACCAACCTTCTCCAAATGCTGCCAGTTGTTAAGCGGCCTTTTGCTGGATCCTCTATTTTGCATTGTCCTTGAACTCTCTTCCTGTCCCTGCTCTCCAAATCCACTGCTCTCCAGTGAGGAACCACACTTTGGTGCTGCTGCAGCTTCATGCATTTCTTAGCTCCCACTGCCAGATCACAGTGGCAGCCAGAAGGATCCACAAAATGAGAAGTTTTCGCTGGAATCAGAAGGCAGAGAGGATACCTTTGGAAAGATCTAAAGTGCTGGGGCACCTTTCTTGGAGCTTGATTCTACTCATAGCCCAGCGGCCACCTAGCTCATCTAGGCACAATAGCGACAAGCTTTTCATAAGGCCTTCTTGTGGTGATGAGGACACTGGAGAAAATATCACATTGACCTCCAGGCTACACTCAAGGTGTGTCTATTTTTGTTATTCGTTTTGCCATGACTTTAAATAGAGTACCTGGAGAGGCATTCTGAGATCAAGGAGTTTACCTTCATGATAATTTCTCCCCTTTGTCAGCATTGGGGCCACTTTTTGGCACAAGATATATGCTGTTATTATATTGCAATCTACCAGGATAAAAATAACCCATGATGTCAAACCCTCAGCCTAGGAGTGCTGCCCTCACGAGATCATCCGAGGAGGCAAGGCAAGGTGGGCCAGGCCCATAGCCTCCGCAGGGACAAAAATAGAGTGCTAATGGCCTGCAGCGACACGGACGAGAGTGGGAAGTGGACAGATATATTTATAAAGGGAAACGGCTCTGAGCATCTGCTAAGTCTCCATTCTCTTATTTTTCTCAGGTCTATTTCTGGCTTCTCTTTCCACAGCTCAGGCAGCTCCTCAGATTAAAGAGCCTTTCTCTCTCCTGCCCCGGCCTCCGACCGAGCACTGAAAGAGGCAGGCAGTGAATGATCATTGTCAGTGTCTGCAGTCTTGACTGAAAAACATTCCCCTGAAATGGAAAGACACACAGAGGGAGTGATCTCATTGCCATTGATTTTTCCCAACTTTCAGTTTTGTTTCTCCAAGGTGGAACCTAATCCAGCAGCATCCCTCAGTGGTTCCAGCCCAGAACTGCAGGGGAAAGCAAGCTGCTCATGAGTTCTGTGACTTGAAAAGCAGAGATCAAGAAATCAGCATTTCAAATCATTTTTTAAAAGGGCTAGACATCACTCAGGAGGCTGGTTGAGAATAGCTTTCTTCTTTGGTGCTTCCCTCTAGACCAAGAGTTGACAGTTTATAATCCAACACTCCTAGGAGTGACCTCACCTGGGCACTAGAAAGAATCCACAATATCTTATGTAATGGATATTTAAGAGGAAGGTGAGGAAATTAAATGCTGCCCATTAATATGGAAATTCTGTTCAGAAACAGAAAAAAATTAAATGAAAATAGCATTACCTTCCACTCAATAAAGATTCTTGAGGAGCAAAATTTACTTGGAAAAATAGATTAGTGTGATTATTTTGTCTTCATAATGTCTGACTCTACTTACAAACACTTATTAACCAATCACTATAACCAATCACTCTAAAGACTTTAGAGTAAACTCATTAATAAAAAGCTAAGCTTTCTTCTTTAAAAAAAATCCTATATACAAACCAACTCACAGAAGCAAAAGATTAGTTAGACTAGGATTCTGCCTTTTGTGACAGATACAAACATAAACTGCTCCAGATTTTCTGTCATTTCTACTCCATACCTGTGACACATCCATAAGAATAGTTTTATTCCTCTTAATTTGCAAATTGTAAACCTCACAGGATGTAAGTATCAGATTTTATGAATCGCACTTTAAACCAAGGACTTGATCCCAAATCTGTATCCATCTCTAAGGATTCTAACTAAAGAACTTGTCTGCCTCTCAGAAGAATAGATGTTTCAGTCTATTTGGTCCTGTTACAACAGAGTACCCAAGACTGGGTAATTTAAAATGAACAGAAATGTATTGGCTCATAGTTCTAGAGGCTGGGAAGTTCAATATCAAAGTGCCAGCATCTGGCAGAGACCTTCATGCTGCACCTCACATGGTAGAAGACAAGAGGGTAAAAAGAGAGAGCAAGAGAGGGTGAAACTTGTTTTTTTATAAGACACCAATCCCACCCATAGTTAATTAATTAATTAATCTCATCTCTTAAAGGTCCCACCTCTTAATATGGCTACAATGACAATTAAATTTCAACATATATTTTGGAGAGGTAAACAGCCACACCATAGCAATTAGAGAGGAGAGATCTCTCATAGAAATGAGGGAAACATTTATAATTCATGTTTTTGGCTCTGCCTGGTTAGGAAATCAAGGCATTGAAGCCTCTGGTGGTTAAATTTTAGCCCAACAGAGAAACATCCAAGGGAGGCCAAGTGGTTTACAAAATAAGGTCTCTCAAAGTGCCACCTGATATGGTTTTAGAATCCCAGGAGTGGTCTGACTCCTGGGGACACAGTTGCACTAATGGCACTTGAGAGACTGATCTGTAACCCAGAACTCCAAATGTACAATGAGAAATAAAACTGCCAAAACAAATGTAGAAACAAATGTTCTTTCTAAGTTTTCTCTTCTCTCTTTGTAGAAAAGTTACATGGGAAGATGAATTATAGTTGGAAGATGGCTTGGTGATCACAAAATCAAAACATGGAGGCAGAGGAATGAAATTATCTGAATGGCTGATAACACTGAGCTGTAGTAACCTGGTTCACCCATCTTGCCTGCCAACCCTCTGGGGTGCCTGTTGTCTTAGGTTGGGTTCTCCAGAAATGGACAGACTCTAAGACAAAGATGCATCTGAAAGTGATTTTTTAAAATAATGTGTTACCAAGAAAAATTGATAGGCAAGTGGGGAAGAAGACCAGGAATGGGAAACAAGCTGAGTAAGGCTGAGTTGCCAAAGTCCTCGGGAAAGTGAGTTTGGTTCAATCTCACAAGAGAGCTCTGGAGATAGTGTAGTTCCCATGTCCCAATTAGGGGTGAGGGCACTGGAGTACTTATACTCCTGCACCCATAGTCATTGGAGAAGAGCCACCCACATCTGCAGCAATCTGGCCATCTTAACAGAAGTCAGCACTGGTCTAGGGGCAGCACTGAAAGAGATGCAGGTAGTAGCTGTTGGAAATGGAAGCCTACTGGAAAATCAAATGCATGAGATGACATCCAGCCGTGGAGATGCGCCTTGACAGGTGGGGATGCAATTGATCTGTGGAGATGCATCTTGACGTGGTTGGCCTTGATGTATGTGGTTGCCTCCTCCTCCCAGCCAGTTGTAGGGATGTGGTCACAGGTTTATTCTCCAGTCTTGAGTGCCCCCTTAAAGGACATCCTCTTCCTTAGCTATGCCCTTGACTCTGAACTTGGGTAATCATAGTCTACATCCACCTTTTAATCAAATGTCACTTGGGGTAGACTTCGTTTACATATGGTTGATTTTTGCATGTCCACATATCCTTAGTTTGTATTCCAAGAAAAATCTTAATAACATCCCAGGTACTCACAGCCTATATTACATAAAGTGGGAAAAAAGAGGACAAGAATTACATATTTAACAAAGGCTGTGTATTTGGTCATGCCACCTCCACATATGAGGTCTGAATTATGAGTTTGGGGGTGACAGTCATTTAAATATAAAGGCTAAAATGTTTACGGTAACTTCCCCTTCTCTAAAAGGACAACCACAGACTAAATAATTTTATTTTTGACTTCAATAGACTAGAAGAGAAAATTATTTCCAAGAGAAAGGCCATGCACAAACAGATTAATGACGTGGAACGCACGCCACAAAGACCCATTGCCTCTGTGTACTAGGTTTTGGAATCCTACACAAATAGACAGGTTTGCCAAACTCCTTCTTCCATCAGCCCCAAATAGAAAGTCCAGGTTTATATCAAATATTTTACCCATCCCTTTCCCTCTTCCAACAGACACATTTCTACCAATAGCCGCACCCCAACAAATTCCATCTCTGTCTCACTCTACTCTCTTTCTGTGTAGAATTCCATTATTTTAGTTCTGGGGAATTTTTTCCCTAACAAGTGTAAAATGAAGAAGCTGTTCTCTATGATGAAAGGACAGACTTTTTTCTCAACCTAGATGTTTCAAATACTCTTCTATATCTAAAGTGGGAAGTTATTTAAAACAGTTACCAGTCAATTCTGTTCAGCCCTCTAGACACAAAGGACGAGCAGCGACTTGAATTGGTTATCACAAGGTCCAGCAATCTTTTGTTTCAGAGAGAATATGAAACTAAGAGAGAAAAGAAATAGTGCAGTTAGCAAAAAGGGAGTTCTTAATATTGAGGGTGGATGAAAATCCTGTCAGAAGAGAAAGCATTTCAATCTGCAGCCCTTCTAAGTTGGGTTCTGAGTTTTGTTCTTCTCCTTCCCTGCTAGCAGGAGCCTTGGAGATGTCACCCAGAATGTGCAGCTTCAAATCCTGCTGTAGGGCCCAGGAGCAGACGCGGATCCCACTCCTGAGTTTACTTGTATCACATATGATTTTTAGAATCTTTTACTAAAATCTCGTTCTTATACTTTGCGGTCTGTTTGGGAATAGGGACCAGCCAACTGATCTCATTGGTGAACAGATGAACTCAAAGTTCAAGGTGAGGCCTCAAGCCCAGCAAATTGTGACACCCCTAGAAAACCCACGTCTTACTGGGCAAAGGTGTTTCTGTCTCAAGAACACAGGTGTTCGTTTTTGCACGGCCACAATGTTGAGGATTCTACTGCCTGGAACGTGCTCCTCCTCCCCATCTTAGTACATTTTTCTCCACACATCATTTCTTAGTCTATAACTCCTGTAAAATATTTAATATCCAACACAAATGCTCATCCCTCCATAATTCTTCCATCTCAAACCTTTTCATCCCTAGACCCAAAATAACTTGAAATGATCATCTGTGAAAATGTTGTGGCATTTTTTTTCCTATTATGTAAGTTCCTTAACTTAATGTTATTTACGACTTCGTCATCTATGTAGTACCTTCCTACACTGAGTGTTCTTTATCTGTAAATTAGAGATAATAATAACAGCATCTGCTTCAGTTGGTTAAGATGAATGATTAAATAAATGAATATATATTATATTAAATGAGTTATTATACAGGAGAATAAAACCACACACATAGTAAATGTTTTTAAAAGTTAGCAATTATCATTATGTTTACTGCTATCATAATAACCTAATATAGACTTAGTAAGTATTTTGGTATTAATGAATAGGTAGAAAATAATTATCAAATACCCTAAAGCACGGGTAACTTGAAAACCCAGTTCCAAGTCCCAGACCTCTCCAAGGATTCCTTTGTCATCACAGGGATCCCTAGAGAGGCTGGATCATCTCTGTTGTTAGGTCCATGTGCTGATCGCCAGGTCTTACAAGCGTTTTGGATAAAACCCCAGACAAAGGTAAATAGGAGAGACACAAAGACGATGAACTCTTCTCAGAGGGAAAGAAAATTGCCATTAGTTTTATCACTGTTGTTTCAGAATAAGAATTCAGAAACCAGGATAACAGTTTCTGCTATTTTGGATGTTTTTAAATTTTATCTAAAATTGAGAGTCTTGGGCCTGGTGTGGTGGCTTACACCTGCACTCCTAGCACTTTGTGAGGCCAAGGTAGGAGGATTGCTTGAGTCTAGGAGTTCAAGACCAGACTAGGCACATACCGAGACCTCGTCTCTACAAAAAATAAACAAGATTATATGGGCATGGTGGTGCACATCTGTAGTTCCAGCTACTTGGGAGGCTGAAGCTGAAAAATCCCTTGAGTCCAGAAGTTCAAGGCAGCAGTAAGCCATGATCGGGCTACTGCACTCCAGCCTGGGTGACAGAGAAAGACCCTGACTCAAAAAAGATAAATAAAATAAAACAAATGTGAGAGTCTGGAGAATGACAAAGAACCTCATTACTCAATTACAACACTCCTTGTGTAAGCCCAGTGTTGAAATTTTTATGAAGAGGGTCTGACTATAACTGTAACAGTCACCACTGAAGTGTTTAGTTTGTATGAAATTATGTGGTTCTCAATATTTTTCATACATTATTCTATGTTACATGCTATCTCTCCCTCGGGGGGCAAAAAAAGAAGTAACCTCTTAGCAGTAATGCAGTAATCTGCATTTCTCTTGTATCCATTTTTTCACAGGACTTGAGAGACCATTGGATATCAGGCTTTGGTGAAAGAATCACTTGAAGACTTTGATATGAATGCCGATTTCAGAACCCATTTCCAGACTTTCAGACTCAGTGTCTGTGCCCAGAAATATGCATTTTAAAAGAGACTCCTAAGTTATTCTAAAGCTGGCATCCCCTGGTTCTTGTATTTCAAAACATTGTTTTCAATAGACATATAGGAATCCATAGATGCTGTTTAACAAGAATAATATTACATTTTATTGTCATTTATATATTCATTACAGCACATTTCATTCACCAAATATTTATTATTTAGGATGTACAATAATGATACAGAATTGAAAAAAATTCCCTAACTGGACTCGGTAGCTCATGCCTATAATTCCAGCACTTTGGGAGGCCAAGGTGAGAGGATTGCCTGAGCCCACGGGTTCGAGACCAGCTTGGGCAACTTGGCGAGACCTCATCTCTACAATAAAATCAAAAAATTAGCTAGGTGTGGTGATGTGTGCCTATAGTTCCAGCTACTTGGATGACTGAGGCGGAAGGATCGCCTGAGCCCAGCAGGTCAAGGCAGCAGTGACTGTGAACGTGCTACTGTACTCTATCCTGGGCAAGAGAATGAGACTCCGACTCAAAAAAATAATTCCCTGATGCACTTTGTAAAGAAGGGCTGACTATAACTGTAGCCATGTTTAGTTTGCATGAAATTATTTGATTCTCAAGATTTTTCCTACATTATTCTATGTTACATGCTATCTCTCCCTCAGGGGGCAAAAAAGGAAATAACCTCTTAGCAGTAATGTGAAGCTTAAACTTGAGTGGATAGACACAATTAATCAACAAATAAATGCGCATGAACTTGTATATGTATGTATATGTTTGTTTACTATATATGGCATATATATACTATATATGTTATATATTTGTAGTACGAAATATATAGTATAACACATATTATATATTTCTATGTATACATATATAATGCATGTATACATTATGTCTTTATATATATAAGATATAATATACATGTCTACATATGTCTATTTACATGTATATAATATCTATATTTAGACATTATATAAATATAGAATGACCTCATAGATACTGTATATAATATAACAGGTGGAGATAATTTTTTTAAGAAAAATAAAGTAATTCAAAGGAGTCAGAATGACCATTTATGTAGAGTGATGGGGAAATCTTTCTAAAAAGAGGCATTCAAGGAGACATCTGAAAGAACAAGTGAACAGATCCCAGAGCTATTGGGACCAGAGCATCACAGGCAGCAATAAAAGTTAGTGTCATGGCCCCGAGGTGAGCAAATTCCTCAAGTGACAACAGAACATCAGGGAGGCCAGCATGCTGTGGGAAATAATGAAGGTAAAATCAGAGAGCTGGCAGGAGTCACTAATGACAGGCCTCGTAGACAACAGGAAAGACTTTGGCTTTTACTCAGAGCAAGATGGGAGGACACGGAAGGATTTGAGCGGAAGAAAGACACAATAAGGCATGTTGACATGGATCACGTAGGTTGCTGCGAGGAAAACACAGATGAATGTTACAAAGCTGAGGGCAAGATTCCAATGCTTAGGAAAATCCAGGCAAAGCCATAAAGCATCTTGATCTCCTTATCAGAGATAAGTCAAGGAAGGAGATATGATACCGGGGAAATGAGGAGCACACCTCAGAGGTCATTGAGTGAGAATTCATAACATCAAAAGCAAGTTTTTAAATTCAGGGTGGGTTTTTAAAGCCAAAAAATACAGCAGAACTTCCCCATGACAAGCTTTCCTTCGAGTGCAGTGGATTCCACATCACTCGAATGCAGTCACAAACCAGCACATGAATGAACAGAGACAGCTGCCAGCTGGCTCTGCCTGACCTTCAGCCTCTTCTAACTGGGCTGGTCATGTTCGGTCAACCCATGCCCAGTGGACCACGAAATTTAAGCAGAAATGTGACCCAGAATCTTCTCTATTTCCTTTCTTTTTCTGGCTTTGCCTCACTTTCTTCTCTTTGCTTTTCTTATTCCTCGCTTCCTCCTCCTTCTCATTAAGTCCCTCACTGTTTTGAGAAAATTGTGCACACTCCTTTTAAAGAAACTAAGCAGTGCTTAAAAGAACAAAAAAAATTTTTTAAGGGTATCATATAGAAACAATCACCACTAGCAGTAAGTAAATTGATAAAAGACTGCACAAACTAAACTTGATGGCTTAATTCAGTACAAAGGTACTATATTACCTTATGGTTCTGTAGGCCACAAGTCTGACATGGGTGTCATTGGGTTAAAATCAAGGTGTCTGCAGGGCCCCATTTCCTTCTGGAGCATCTAGAAGTCAATCTGTTTCCTTGCTTTTTCCAGTTTCTAGGTGCTCCTGCATTCCTTGGTTTGTAGCCCGGTCCTCCATCTTCAAAGCCAGACATGGAGCTTCTCCCTGACTGGCTTCCACAGTTATATCTCTTTCTCTGACCATATCCAAGGAAAGTTTCCCCACTTACAAGGACTCATTTGATTGCATTGGGCCTACCCAGGTACTCCAGAATAATCTCCCCATCTCAAGGTCTTTAACCTTAATCACACCCACCAAGTCCCTTTTACCATGTAAGGTAAGGTATGATATTCACAGGTTCTGGGGATTAGGATGTAGACATCTTTGGGGACCATTATTCTGCCCATCAGATGGATGGACAAAATACTTAAAATAAAAATGTGATATTCTATTCCTGTTATTTTTAAAAAGTCTTCAGTTTCACCAAAATTAAAAATATTTCAGAATTAAATATTGCAGAGAGATACCTTTCAGTCCTGCTATGTATGTTAAATGGTAGACATAATTACAAAAAGTTAACAGGCTTAGATCAAGGGCCAAAAATCTGCATAGCAATAAGACAAGCTATTGTGAAAAACGTATGTAGTGTTAAAATAAGCATAATAGGACATCCTTTTTTGAAGTACCAACTGATTCATTTAAATGGATACTCCCTTTCATCTCCAGGCCCTTTAACTCCTACTCAATACCACCACAAAAAAAAAACAAACAAAAACCCGCTACTACCACCAACAAAAAACACTGCAAGTTAATCTAGCTTTAGCTTTTGAGTTTCCAAAGTTTAGGCCCAAGGGAATGGGAAGAACTCAGAACACACACAACACTGGGTAACAGCCAACTCTATCTGCCCTTTCGCCAACTCACCCTCTGACACCATGATGTGAGGAAGCCCAATCAGCCATATGGAAAGATCTACTAGAAGAGAACCAACATCAGTCAGGTTAGTGAGGATTTCTGAAACCTTCTAGTCATCCCAGTGCTCTAGCCAACCTCATATGAGACAGAAGAACTACCTGGTGGACCTACAAACTCATAAGAAATGACATATTGCTGATGATTCATGCCACCAAGTTTAGGTGTGATTTGTTATGCAGCAATTAAATAAATAAAATGGTGTGAAGATGCAGGTGGAAACCAAGTCTTTTATGAATGTAGAGGTACAACCTACATGTTCTGGTCTAACTTAATACATGATGGATATCACCTCATACCTGCTCACACCATAATAACTACTCAGGTCATTCGTGGGGAGGGGTGTTAATTAGAAAACCAAAATGGATTTTGTGGGGTGCAGAAGACAGTAAATAGACAATAAATATGAAATTCAGCCTATATAACTACAAAAGGAAGCAGCAGAATGAAGGCACCTTTGCTTCCAAGGCATTTAAAAAAATTTTTAATGGAGTGTTTAGCCCAAATCACATAGATGTATATGGTTATTCATCTTTCCTGTCCCTCTTCTCAGTCAACGACTCTTCCAATGAGACATGTCTCAAACTTTACCTTGACCATGACATTTTCCTATTGACTACAGCATGTGTTGAACTCTTTTTTTCAAAATCCTTTTTTCACGTTAGCACTTTATTTCCCATTTTTTCTAACTGTCTGAGCCATCCAATATAGTGCTCAACCATATAGGTTTTATTCTTTAAGATAAATGAGAGGCTGAAAGGCTTACAGAGTATACCTGAGTGACTTTGCCCTCCAAGAATTAGCTGTACAGTGTGTGGTCATTATAGCACTCTGAAGATAGTAGGAAACAGGATTATAGAAACAAATTTAGGCCCTTTTCCTAGAAAATTTAATTGTAGTGCAAGGCATGAAAACCCAGAAATTGGCGGGGCTTCTGGCATGTCCCCCGTCCCAACAACTGGGAGTACTATGTCTTAGAATGTGATGGTACCCAAGGTTGAAATAATTGCCTGGGCCTGCCCTAAGCAGGGTCTTGGATCTTGAACACAAAAGAAGGGACAAGAAAGCTGTAACATGAAAGGATCTTGCTTTCTGAAGCAAAGACAGCATAGAGAGCTGGGAGGCTGCATCACTGTCAAAATTAATATGAGTATGACTGGAGTCAGTTTCTCAAAGGAGGATAAAAACAAAGAATACTTTTAAGGGACTCATCAAATTCTTGGTAGAGCAGACTGACAGGGCAGTACTAAACAAAACAGGGCAATTCTCAGTGTGGCACAGATGGAAGGTGCTGCAATGGTCTCTTGAAAGTTCAGCAGAAAGCCAATGGGAAGTCTTTGACAGGATGCAGGTGGTGGTTGGAAGGTGGAGAAAAGGAGGCAGTGGCAAATGCTCCAGTTAGGGGCAGCACTGAGCCACACCCACCAAAATAACAGCAGCATTAAGGTAGAATCAGTAGTGGTCAGTCAAAATTCACCAGCAGAGTGACTGATGGAAATCATAAAAACACAAATTGGGGAAAATATTGATATAAACCCAGACAAAAGTGGGAGTAAGGGAGTCTAATAAATAAATGAATAAATAAATAACTTTAAAATGACCTTTGATTGTCATGCATATGCCACTTGGAAATGTCATCATGGATGTTTCCTAGACCGCAGATGAATGTGACATTTTTGCCTGAATTCTCAGGAATTTAGTTCGTATGATGGCTCTGTAGTCTTTCTTAGACTTCTCCGGGATGAGCTTGAAGATCCCCCTGGGGGAGGAGAAAGTCACATTCCTAAGTTTTCTCGCAGTAATAGTTTAGCTAGGGTAAGCTTCTGAAGCTTAAAATTTCTAGGACCACTTTGGAGAAAAACAAGACCCGAAAAGGTTGACAGAGAGAAAGGAAAATATATTTATTATATTCGATAGAATATCTAATATCTCAAGGCTGGCCAGCAGGGTGAGCAAGGAGGACATCACAGAGAATCTTTTGAAATGACAGATTGTCACACAAATGAAAGAAGGTCAATTCTTGAACTCAACATGTCTGCACTGCCCAGATGACCTCTGAGTTCTCCACAAATTGGTGCTAGCCCTTCCTGCAATGTGGATTTCCGTCAGGCTGTGAGCTCTCCTCTTCAACCATTGGCTCCCACATCCTGCAGTCAGGTGGTACCCATTCCCTTAGCCCCCCAGCCTCTCTCAGGGCCTCCAGCACAGCCCATTCTGTGAGACCCCATGACTTCATCTCTCACTGCAGAAAGTGATTTTTCAGTCCATGGTACAAACTCTTGTCCCAGGAAGAAGCAGTGCCGGAGGTGACTCTGGGTTTTCCTATCTCGAGAGTTGAACTCCTTTATGAGTGTGTGATCTTGGACTCAGTGTTTTACTGCTGAGACACAGAGCACAGAGGGGCCGGGTATAGGCTTTCCATAGGGCTTCTTGGTAGAGACACCTGTTAATCAGATGATCAGAGATAGCTCCTGCTTTATCTCAGAAGAAGGGGAAGGCTGATGCTCTCAATGTTCACTTTAAACAGAGCCACATCATGCCTGGTTGGAGTAGCTCCGTCTCCTAAGGAGAGAACTCAAGGGACCTCACGTCCCCAGTGAACCCTTGTGGTTTTCAGGGGAGAAAGCCACAAGTTTGTGGCATCCATACAGACATGCAGAACCTGACTTCCCAGAGCGATCTCATCCAGACTGGGTCTTAAGACCCTTGAACTATATCCACTGTAACCCTGGACTAGACCCTGGGAATATTCCCATGACAATGTGGCTCTGCACTGGATTTCAGCAAACTTCCAGTTAGTTCTGGGGCCTGGGGATGTGTGGAATGAGTGAGACTAGAGCCCCTCAGCCTTTCGCTCCCCAGTACAGCAGGGCATTTGGGAGGAGGCATGGCCCTGGCCCTAAACAGGGCTGTATCATAAGATGAATGGGTCATACATAGATGGAAGCATGCAAGCCATCAAGGTTTTGCACAGCTAAAGGTCTGACCGGGACATGTGTAAAAAAGAAAGGCTGTTCTGACACTGGTTGCATTCCTACTAGAGTTTGCTCTCTTGTAAAATAGCATTTTATCTGGATAACAGTTAAATTGTTGTCACTTGCAGAAAATTTAAATTCTAGTTGCGGTAATTAGGTTGTGAAATAAGTACAGCAAAATTAACATGTCCGTTATAGTTTTGTTTCTGATTTTTTTTTTTTGAGTTGGAGTCTCACTCTGCCACCCAGACTGGAGTGCAGTGGCCGCTCCCAGTCACCGCAGGCTCTACCTGCTGGGCTCTGGCAATCCTTCTGCCTCAGCCTTCCAAGTAGCTAGAACTACAGGCACGTATGTTTCTGATTTTTTTTTTTTTTTTTTTTGAGTTGGAGTCCCACTCTGTCGCCCAGACTGGAGTGCAGTGGCCACTCCCAGCCACCGCAACCTCGACCTGCTGGGCTCTGGCGATCCTTCCGCCTCAGCCTTCCACGTAGCCGAAATTACAGGCGCGTGCTACCACGCCCAGCTAATTTTTTGATTTACTGTAGAGATGAGGTCTCGCTGCCCAGGCGGGTCTCGAACCCGCGGGCTCAGGCAATCCACTCACTTCAACCTCCCAAAGGCACGGGATTACAGGCTGAGCCACCAAGCCCAGCTTGTTTCTGATTTTTAAATGGTTATAAAAATAGACTTTTTTTCTAAGAGGCAAAAATGGTGGACAGTTCGAGACCTTGTTTCTACAATAAATCAGCAAAATTAGCCAGGCATGGTAGTGCACATCTGTAGTTCCAGCTACTCGGAAGGCTTGAGGCAGAAGGATCTCCTGAGCCCAGCAGGTTGAAGCTGTGGTGGCCGTGAACGTGCCACTGCACTCCAGCCTCAGAGACAACTCAAAAAACAAAAATGGGGGGCAGTGCTTTGCGAAATCATGAAATAAATGGACACTATTGACATTGACAAAAAAAATGAAACCCAGTGAAAGAGTGAGCTAGATGAGGGAGTCCTGGGGAAGAAAAGAAGGGCCCTAGCAGGACATAAGGAGAATGTGTAGTGGGCAGCCAGCCCCCATGTGCTGGAGGTAAGGAAGCAACCCTTTGTCAACCTGACCTGAAAGTCTCTGAAACTCTCCACTCCCTGGTCCCCAGACAACACCAGAAGTCTTGTGAGAGCTTCAAGCTCTGACCAAGGGCAGAGCCAGCCACTCTTGGGGTGAGTTAAGAGAAGAGGTGGAAATGGGTAAAGCCAGGTGTGGCCCTCATAATGGGGCAGGTATCTCTAGCTAGATCATGGTTCTCAGGTACAGCCACTTTCGGCCTACGTGACCTTGACCCAGGTACCGAGACTTCCCCACCTTCAGCCTCTACCTAGCCACTGGTAGGAATGAATGAGGTATCCCAAAGCTTTGCATGTCCCTGGAAAGAACCCCATTCCCTGCCCCAGTCCTGAAGCTTCACAAGTGCTAGCTGTCTCGAGGTCACCCAGAGGCATGTCCTGGTGCCTTTTCTCCCATGGAAGTCAGTCTCTGTAAGGCCTGGACTCCATGTCACGGAAGCATGCAGGACTTGAAACATCTGCTACTCTGACTCACCTCCCATCACTCTTGACTTTAACCCTCTGCCAATGCACCCTTTGGAATCATGGTCAATCTTAGGCAAAATTCCTGTACCCCAGTCACTCTCTGAAAGATCTCTTTACTGTTTTGCTTCTCTGAGGCCACTCCATCTGACAGTCCCATAAAGGGACAGCAGTTTACTCTCCATACTCCACACTGAAGGTAGGGGGACAGGTGCCCTCTGTGCCCCTCATAGTGACTTCAGATTATTTTCCCTATCCCCCTGTAGTTCTCACATCCTCAGACTCCCTCCCCCTGCTTACTACAGCCTTTTACAGGTTACTGAGGTGCCCTCCCTTGTCCCTCCTCTTCCATGACACTCTCCTTGGTGCTGTGCCTGTCAGAAGCCTGGGTGAGTTAGTGATCATATATGCTCCATCCAATCCCCTGGCCTCTCTCTTTCTTACCTTTCTCTTCTCCAGTGTCTGGTCCTCCACGTCCCTTGGCCTCTCCCTCTGCCATACCCTGCACTATGTCCAGAGCCACCACCCTGTCAGGACCTCGACGGCAAACACCTTGACTTCCTGCCATCCCCTCTACTTTCCAACACCCTTAGTTTACTATCTTGGCTTCAAGAATCATTTGATCCCCCCTTTTGACCTTTTGTTTTCCTCTTGGCCTCAAGAGCCCTGCACTCTTGGGTAGAATTTGGAAAGGTCTAGAAACCTGAAGAAAGTTTAGAAATTGTGTATGTGGAATGACTGGTGGGAAGTTGGGAGTGGTTGGAGGTGGTACAGGTGGAGCAAAGAGTTCAAGGAAAGAGTCAGGGAAACGTGCCCTCTATCTGCCATAAGAGTGATGTCAGCCTGCTTGAAATTAAGAAAGTCAGTGGTAAACTTGAAAATATAAGTCCGATGCAATCAGATTAAATGTAGGGACCGGTGCGTGTTCCAACTCATCAGTGAAGCATTCTTCGATTCTGGTAGTCTCTGGGCCATTTTTCAGCCTCTCAAACTCTTGCATTTGTTAATCATCTAATGTATTTCAGGTGCTGTGCTGGCCACTGGGCATAGCAAAATGAGAAGTGCTTCCTGCCATCAAGGTGCTAACGCCTGTCGGAAATAACAGAGCTAGGTTATTCATATTATCATAGAGGTATGTGTAGGCCGTGAAAGAAAATAGGTCATCTAAATCACACAGGAAGGTGTTCTGGAAAAAGGATGCTTTCACTGAGTCTGGGGGAAAATATAGGAGTGTATTGGACATACTATCAAGCCCCAGAATGCTTGCCATTCCCACCCTCCTCCTGAGAGAAGCTCCCTCTCCCATTGCCCTGCTGATGAGAAGACTGTCTGACAGCACCCAGGCCCTAGCCCATCCCCGATTAATAGCAGCTGCAGAAGGCCAGCACCTTTCGATAAAGCCTGACTCCAAAACAGACAAGGCCAAGTGAATGGTGGCTCAAAAGAGTATAAATTAATAAACACAGAGAGATTGAGTCAAGAGAGAGGTCAGAAGCCCTGAAGGCACCACGAGATAGACCCACGGCCTTGGGAAGCTACAGTGGTGAGGAAACAGAAATGCAAACATCTGAGGGAGCCAGTAGGTAGACAGAAGAAAACAGAGCAGCTGCACAGAGAGAAGCAAAGAGGCCACCAGAGAGCCCCAGAGCCCCTGGGAGATGTGGGAAGGAAGGGAGAACTGGTGTGGTCATCCTACCTTTCAATTCCAGCTCCAGTCCCCAAGTATCCTCACAAAATATACAGAACTCAGAAAATATACTTTCAAGTATGTGCCCAAGGAAAATATTTGGCATGTGAGTGCAAAGAAGCACTGACACCACATACAATGATGTTCATTGGAAAAGACTTAAATATTCAACAGAGTAATAAGCAATCAATTGTTATATATTCATGTGTTGGGCTGGGATTTCGAAGTAAAGAGTAGACAAATTTTCTAGATAGATAGGCATAAATATTTAATACACATACACATCATATACACACACATTGACAGGGATAGATCTTAAACTGTAATGATAAATTTTAAAACCATATTTAAGATATACAGTATACTATTTACATAAATGGAAAACAACAATAGTACTGGTTGCTTGTTCTGGATACATAGATGCACAAGTGATTGTTATACAGATTAATTTGAAGGTTACAGCTGAAGTTCAGCATAGTGATTGCAACAAAAGATAATGGAATAATTCGAGGAGACAAAGTATTTGGCAACTTTGTAAAGTTTAATTCATTTTTTGATTTAATAAGTGTTTAAATCAAACGTAACCAACAGTCAAAATTTTCCATCCTTGTATATTTAATGTTTTTCAAATAGTAAGAAAAAAATGACCAGAGAGAAGGTAAACAGAAAGGTAGGAAGAAAGCACAATCATCCGGATAACAAGGTCAGAACCAAGAGCAAGGATGTGGAGAGGGAGGGAGGAATCTAAATGATACAACAGAGAGAATCAGCATGTGCTGGTAAACGGTGATGGTGAGACTCGGCGACAGGGAGAAGTGTGCCTCGGCTCTGAGCTTTCTGGCAGGCTCTGGTGTTGATAACATGGAATGTAGAACAGGGAGTGGGTTGGGGGAGGAAGATGATTATCTGACTTGAGACATACTGGGTTTGAAGGGTCCCATGTGTCACCCAAATTGGTGATGGACAGTAGACACATCAAGGCTAGGGACACGGATTAGGAGCCATTTGCCTCAAAGTCGGAGTTGAAGCCGTGCAACATGATGACCCAGGGAGGCCACATAGAGTGACAAGGACAGATGCCAAAAGATGGAACCTTGTGCTAAAAATGGACTGAAAAATTTCAGAAAAGGAGTTTGTGAAGGTGGTTATTAAGAAGTAGTGTCCACAGCCGGGTTCAGTGGCTCAGCCTGTAATCCCGTGCTTTGGGAGGCTGAGGTGAGTGGACTGCCTGAGCCCGTGGGTTCGAGACTCACCTGGGCAACTTGGCGAGACCTCATCTCTACAATAAATCAAAAAATTAACTGGGCGTGGTAGCCCACACCTATAGTTCCAGCTACTTGGAAGGCTGAGGTGGAAGAATCGCCAGAGCCCAGCAGGTCGAGGCTGCGGTGGCCGGGAGTGTACCACTGCACTCCAGTCTGGGTGACAGAGTGAGACTCCAACTCAAAAAAAAAAAAAAAAGTAGTGTCCAACTCCATAAGAGAATGGTATGGCAGAGGCTTAGGAAAGCAGGCACCTTACAGCATATAACTTATAACAAAAGGTATAAAGGAATGTGAATACATGTTTATTCAATTTGGGAGAGCTGAGGATGAACTGCAGAATCTTCATCTTCTTTGATCAGTCTCAGCTAATGGCCCCAGCACCTTCCTCCTTTGTGTGTGGTTCAAGGACATAAGACCTGAAAGTAAAGAAGTTAAGGGGATGACCTCTCTTTACATGTGGTCATTCTTTGTTTTGGGACATTTTTCATGAGCCCTCCTTACCTTAACTGCTGATATTATTGTAAGCATCTTCCTTAAATAGAGAAATGTTGTGGTCCCCTCAAATTCTTATGTTGAAGCTGTAGTCTCCAGTACCCCTTGATGTGACTGTACTTGAAGGGATCATTACATTCCAGTAAGACAATTAGAGTGGACCCTAATCCAATAGGATCAGTGTCCTCTTAAGAAGAGGAAGAGATACCAGGGTTGTGTGTGCACAGAGGAGAGGTCACGTAAGGACACAACGAGAAGGCAACCATCTGCAAGTCAAGGAGAGAGGCCTCAGGAGAAATCAAACCTGCCAACGCCTTGATCTTGGGCTTCTAGCCTCCAGAGCAGTGAGAAAATAAATTTCTGTTGTTTAAACCACCCAAACTGTGGCATTTGAAAATGGCATCCCTAGCAAACCAATAAAGGAAGGAGGTAGACTTTCTACCGAGCAGTGACGTTGGCCTGGCTGTGTCCGCTGTGACTGTCCTCATGTGTCCTGCTTGGAGATAGGTGTACACATTGTGAAGCTGGCCCTCTGGTCACACTCTCTAAAACCAAAGGGGATGGAAGTAGGAGATGAAGTCGGGACGATAACAAAGCAATCAGATCACATAAGTCATTTTAAGGACATCTCTGTTGAAATGTTTTTAAAAGCTAGTGTCTTGACTTGAGAAACCACTGAAAATAGAGAAAACACAAATATAAAATTAACTGAGTTCATTTTAAGTGACATCCATGTTCTTGCCTCTGCAGAAAGGTGAACTAAGGGCAAATGACACAAACCTGAAATGCCAGGCAGAGGAGTCTTGATGATATCATACAGGAGATTGTACAGGTGTTTGAGCTTGAGTAACTTTCAATAGTGGGCGTAATTTGAAGAGGGTAAAGAAAGATTGGGAAGGAGCATGGGGTAGAGGAACATTCCCAGTCCCAGCTCACTATTATGCCTTCCTGCCTCCTACCTCCCATCACATCAGTAATTCCTATAAGTACAGGCAGAGGAGCCCCTTCCCCCAGCACCATACTTTTTTATTTTTCAGAGACAGGGTCTTGCTCTGTTGTCCAGGTTGGAGTGCTGTGGTTCAATCATAGCTCACTGCAGCCTTGACCTCCTGGGCTCAAGTGATCCTCCCGCCTCAGCCTCCTGAGTAGCTGAAACTAGAGGTATGCACTACCATCATGCCCAGCTAATTTTTATTTTTATTTTATTTCATTTTTATTTTTGTAGAGACAGAGCCTTGCTATGTTGTTCAGGCTGGTCTTAAAAACTGACCTTAAGTGATCCTCCAGCTTTGGGCCTCCCAAAACACTGGGATTACAGGCATGAGCCATCGTGCCTGGCCATCATACTTTAGAAGTCATGCTTCCCCAAACAGGCTGGTCACCAACAGGTAAGGACTCCAAGGGGCCAATGGGCCATGTCCCCCAGGACCCATGCATCCCCTTCTAGACCACACCCTCTGGTGCCTGGGACAGTCCCAAGTCCACTTCCAGTATCTCTGCCTTCCTCTCTTCAGAGTCCATCTTCTGGAGGGCCAAGCAGTCTTCCAGGGCAGGCACCCCTAGGTGGGAGACTGGGGGACAGCAAAGCTTGGATATCCACACGTCATTAGCTGCCTCGCCAAGTAAGAGGGAGCTGGGTTGAGGAGGGGAGAAGGGGCTGGGCCATAGAGAAGCAAGAACCTGAAGGCTGGCTGTCTTGCATGTTGGCATTCTGGTTAACTTTATATGGAGGAACCCGAGTTCTGAATTTAAATCTGACATACTACATCCTTATGAAGCTGTTTGCCAAGATAGGGGATAAAATGTATTCCATGTAACAGTATGAGGCTTGATTTATAGCTTTAAAAATTAGACCTTTGCCGGGCTCGGTGGCTCAGCCTGTAATCCCGTGCCTTTGGGAGGCTGAGGTGAGTGGATTGCCTGAGCCCGTGGGTTCGAGACCAGCCTGGGCAGCGAGACCTCATCTCTACAATAAATCAAAAAATCAGCCGGGCATGGTAGCGCGTGCCTATAATTCTGGCTACTGGGAAGGCTGAGGCAGAAGGATCGCCGGAGCCCAGCAGGTCGAGGCTGCGGTGGCTGGGAGCGGCCACTGCACTCCAGTCTGGGCAACAGAGTGAGACTGCAACTCAAAAAAAAAAAAAAAATTAGACCTTTGGTATGTAGACCTCCACTTGTACAATGTCAGAGGCCTGCCCTCTACACAGGACTCTCTCTTCAGTCACTGACTCTAAAACTAAGACCCTGTCAGGCTCTATCCCAACAATTTGTTTCCCCTTGATTTTAGAGCATTGTGTCTAAATTTGTCATTTCTTCTTTAAAGCATTAAACAGTGATATTCTTAAGCAAACACTCATGATCAAATATTGGAATTCATGATATCTGTCCTGGATTTACAGGCTGTCCCTCTGGTATTAACTCAATGATTTGTCATTTGTCTTCTCCTTTCTATTTTTTCCCAATATCCTATGAAGCCACACTGTAACACTGTTTTTTTCTTCTGATACTAACACCACAATGATTGTACTTAAATAGAATTATCAGTCTCAGTTTCGGTTAATTCCGAGGCCTTAGGACAGGCAATATACAGTACGATTCTCTTCCAGGCTCTCGGGTTTGTAGTGTGATGTGCAGTGACTGACTCTGGTCAGCAGATGGCAGCGAACATGTTGTCAGAAAGAAAAATAATTAGGCTGAGTTTAAAAAGAAAGAGAGCAAAAGAAGGAAAACACAGGACCCATGGAGAAGCAAGGAAACTACTACAGAATATTGCCTTTATTGCAGGACGGGGCAACACACTCTTCTTCTAGGGTCTGCATAGTGCAATTTCTTGCTTCCAGAACCCCTTTCTACCTAGCCCTGCTCAATCTTCACTTGTTCAGGAGGAACTGCACATGAGGTGTCAAATGCAGGGCTCATGCAGCTTGGGGGATTCTGAGAAAGGGAGGTGGAGCCTGGGATGGCTTCGGGGGAGGAGGTTAACTCTCAGCCCCAGCCCTCAACCCTCACCCTCGAGAAAGGCCAGGTTGGCAGAGTGTTACTCTGTCCCTCTGAATGTTCCGCTGTGCTGGAAGGGGCGAGGGCTCTGCTGCTCTGTATGCATGGGGTAACCATCCCAGTCAGGCTACAGATCCGGCCCTCCCTCAGGCAGCCCCGTGTGGCCACGCAAGGAGACAGCTCATTTAACCTGCTGTGTCCTCATCTCTGGGCTTATCTGGTGGTTGCCATGGCAACCCTCAAGGCTCCTCAGGCTTTCTCAGCAAATGTCCGGGCCTGGAAAACCATTCTGGAATTGACAACGGAGCTATATTTGGGGGAGAATGTAATGAAAGAGCAGCTTGACCTAGTTTTAGTGCTGTGCAGTGAAACGACAGGGACGTGAAGTGTTACTGACTAGGAAGGGGTAGTTGTCGCCAGGAAGATGGGGAGAACTCGGAGGTGGAGACCGGCAGAGGGTGGGCCTGTCTTTTGTTATTTCCTCCACTTCCAACAAGAAGACTTTAACCCCAAAATTTGTGGGGTAGTTTTCCAACATAGTGGGGGAAATGTCAGAAAATGTAGACAGAGAGAATAATTCTTCTATGTTTTAATAAAGATATCAACACAAGGTCATCCTGCTTCCTTGAAAGAGGAAAACAAAACAGAAAATGCATCTTCTCATTAGAAAATGTGCAGGAACTATCCCTGGCAATTTAGATTTAATGTTCACCTGGACTGTGCATATTGATTTTTCCGATCTTATTCCCACCCTGTGTCATCCCTTCCCCTTCAGTGTGGTCTGGACTTACCAATTTGCTTCTAATGATTAGAACACAACAGAAATGATGGCATGTCACTTCTAAAATGAGGTATAAAAAGACCATGAGTTTCCTGTCTTGGGTGTTCGCTGACTCTCTGTCACTGGGATCTCAAACTGTCCTTTCAGGAGACAGGAAGGCAGACTGTGGAGAGGCCCACACAGCAAGGAACTGAGGCTGGCCAGCAGCCACCAGAGAGCCCAGAAATAGACACTCCAGCCCCAGAGTAGCCTTGAGATAACTACAGGCCTAGCAGACAGCCTCAGAGTGAACTTATGAGGATCCTGGAGCCAATGTACATAGTTAAACTTTGTCTAGAGTCCTGATCCACAGACACTGTCAGAAAATATGTTTTTGTTGTTGTTCTAAGTCTCTTGTTTGGGAAAATTTTGTTACACAGCAATAGGTAACTAATACAGTCATTTATTTTTTTTATTCCATGGTTTGTATTAACATCCAATTCAAATAATTATTAATTAATTATTCCATGGTTGTTATGAGTGTGTGCTCTTAGACTCCATCTGGTTATATTTGATTCCGGGCTTCATCATTTATGTAGGTTACCTGACTTCTCCGAACCTCAGTTTCTTCATTAATAAAAAAAGGTACTTTTTAGGGATTAAATGAGTTAATACTTGTAAAGGTCTTAAAACAAACTTAGCTCATAGACAATACATAATAAGTTAGATATTCTCATTATTTGGCATGCAAATTGCTGACATTTCTATACAATATTTTCTTCTATATCTATAATTGATCTTTAATGATTGATACTGATTTTTCCCTGCAAATAAGCAAAAACTAATAATAAGCAATGGTAGATGTTTTCTGAATTGAAACTACATAGATGTAACCTAAGCCACTTGCAAAGGTGCTATGATTCCTCACATCTCTGTAACTGCAAATTCTGTCTTAAACCCTCAGTTTGAGGTAAGTTCCATAGCCTATTCCAGAGGAGGGCAGAATCTGCCAGGAGGACTTATACATAACAGCCAGAGGTTTGGTGCACAGCCCATAATTTTTCACTGGAAAGGCTAACATGGCTCAGATGGATATGGAGTGAAAGAAAGTGGGAGCCTTAGGCCCTACAGACTGACAAATTGGCTTGTGTTCAGAATGTAAAATTGAGCACTGTGAACAGCTCTGTGTTCCCTACCATGCCTGTGAGAGGAGGGGGATTGTATTCCCTGGGAGAGATGAACCATGCAATATGTGAAGAGAGTTCAGGGGAGGAAGGGCATTTGCTCTGAGCAGCTGCATGGGGCCTCCTCCTGGGTGCCAGTTCTACACTGTCAAGGTCAACCTTTAAAAATAAATGCAATGGCTTTACCTGTGCATTCTTGGTGCTGTCTACGACGTGCATCCATGAAAGAGAGAATTCAGGGACTTAGTGAAGTTTGTTCTCATACATCATATGTCAATTGCAGGCCTCAAATTCAGGTGTCTCCTGCTGTTGGTAGCAGCTTGTTACATATATTTATTGTTTGCTTAAAGTGTATTAACTGAATAACCCTATAAGGTAGGTATTATTAGACTCATTTTCCAGAAAGAAAGAAAGAAAAAAAAACAACTAAGGTACAGGGAAGTCAAGTTATTTATTCAACCACACAAGTAGTTAAGAGGCAGAACTGGGACACAAAATTCAGTAGTTTGTCAATGAAATTTGTGCTCTTCCTCACTAGGAGAGACAGATTCTCTGAGGTATTGTTCTAAGATTCAATCTCATTTGAATTTCAAGCCTGTATTCTGCTAGGTTGCAGAAACTTACTCTCAGCCAAAAAACCATGGTGTCATTCATTCTCCCTAGGGTGATATCTTATTAGTTGGGGCACTTGAGTGCTTTGGGATCCAGGTGGCAGTGAAGAATCTGATCCTTGGTCACAAAATCACACAATTTGTTGTTGTGTTGTTACTACAGATTGTTCTCCAGTATGACTCCCTCCAGGATCTCTTGAGTGCTTTGAAACACTAGTAAACTCCAGGCCTGGTGTTTGGGAGACTCTGTGAAACCATCTCCTCTTAACACTACCTATGTGCAGCACAACTTGGATTTAGTCTAGATCTGCCACCTCTTCAGCTCTCTATAGGAAGAGGGCCAAGGGGAACAAGACTTCCAAGACCTCATCTCACTATCTTCATTGACTGAATTGAAGTGGTTGGCTAGAATCAAGGGGCCACTTGGGGAGCAGCCAGGATCATAGCCCTGTGTGTTCTTATTGCTGTTGCCCCCTCACCCCCACCCAAGATATGCCGAGAAAGGGTCTGCCCTTCCCTGAATTTTCATTCACACACCCATAACAAAGTCCCCCCCAAGAGTCCCTTTGCCAAGTTTTTGCATGAGCCACTCCAGGCGCCTGACTGGTTCAAAGACATTATTGTTGGAAGACTTGTGAGTCTGGATTTTTGTTTGAAGTTAGTGGGTGCTCTGGAGTTATTTAAACTTGAAAGACTTTGAAAGACAACAGCTTCCATGAAAAGAGGCAAGAAAATAATGGGCAAAAGAAGAGGGAACAGAGGGTTGGGTGTAGAGTCTTATTTCTATAATTGCAATGATTTTGGAGGCAGAGGCAGGAGGATCATTTGAGTCCAGGAGTTCCAGACCAACCTGGGCAACATAGAGAGACCTCGTCACTACAAAAAAAAAAAAAAAATTAACAAGTTAGTGAAGTTTCAGCTACTCCAGAGGCTGAGGCAGGAGGACCTCTTGAGTCCAAGAATTGTAGACTGCAGTGGTCTATAATCATACCACCACACTATAGTCTGGGCAAGAAAGAAAGATCTTGTCTCTTAAAGGACAGAGAGAAAGCGAGAAAGAGAGAGCAGGAAAGAATAAAATAAAGAGAGAGGAACCACTTAACAACACTTCGAGGATGTGGCTTTCTCATTAGTACCACCACTACTTGCACCACCATCATCTCCATCACTACCATTCATTGACTAATTCCTCTAGGTAGTCACTGCATTTTGCCTAATCAGATGTTCAGAGGTCAAAAACCAGTGGCCGAAGGGTGAAGGAAGCTTCGCAGGGCAAGCAATGACCAACTCACAGTAGCTCCCTCTGAGCTGATGTCATTCACATAGGTATCAGTTGGGCCCCACTGGCATTGAAATGCAGAGACCCTGATGAGCTGGGGCAGGCCCAGGTGGAAATATCACTTGATGTCCACAGCATATCTATCACATGCATGTAATTTAGATGCATCTCTGCCCAGGAATGGACTCCAGACCAGAGTCTTAAATATTCACTGAAGCAGATAAAATTCAGGGTGTTAGGGCTAGCTGCCTGAGTCTCAGAATTGTTCCTTCCCCCATCCAGTGTCTCTTCTATTGTGGTCTTATAAGTCAGTCAGAGCCAGAGGTAGCTTAACCCTCCCCTTCATGCAGCCTCCAGCAGAGGTTGGTGTGATTTGTGGATAACTCTTTCCAAACCCTCACCCCCTTCAACAACCAAAAACTAAACAACCACAAAGTTCCCCAGCTAGTTTTGTGCCTAACATTTTATCCTCAATTTTTTTTAAAGGAAAAAAGAACTTGGTAATTTCTAAATGAGGTAATTCATGTAGGCATCAACAGTCATTCATGCATCCTTATGAATTAATTTACCAAATTAATCAATCAACTTAGTCCATAATCAGATCAAGCAGATAGCTGGCCAGTTGGCTCTGGCTTATTAGATGACTAGAAAGATCAGATGATTAGATCAGATTAATCAAATGCTTTTTTACAAGCATCCACAGAGTAGAAAATGAGAGGACTTCAGGGGCACCCTGAGCTAAGCTGAGTGTGTTTGGAGGACTGGGTTTGCAGCCAGAGGCTGCCTGGGGTCCTGGGCTCTGTGTTCAGCTCAGGTTTTAGAAATTCCACAAATTTAGACACAGGGCTGAGCAACCTGGGTACTGGACATCCGTGTTAGTTTTGTGTGGCTGCCGCAACAAATTCTCACAATTTAGAGGCTTAAAACAACACAGATGTACTGTCTCACAGTTCTGGAGGCCAGAGGTCTGAAATGGGCCTTACAGGGCCAAAATCAAGGTGTGGGCAGAACTGCATTCCTTCTGGAGGGTTTAAGGGGGAAGCCACTCCTTGCCTTTTCTAGCTTCTAGAAGCTGCCTGCAAGTTGAGGCGCATCGTCTCATCACTCCAATTGTCACTCAGTCATCAGTCTCATCTTCTCTCACTCTTACTCTTCTGCCTTCCTCTTTCACTTATATGGACACTTGTGGTCATGTTGGGCCCATCCAGATAATCCAGGATAATCTCCCATCTTAAAATCCTTAACTTAATCCACCCCCCTGCAAAATTCTCTTTGTCATGTCAAGGAACATATTCACAGGTTCCAGGTTAGGATGTGAACCTCTTTGGAAGACTGTTATTCTGCCTCCCACAATAACGTAAGGCCATTGCCAGATTTTCAGAAGCCGTGATGGCATGGCTGGTCCCTTGCAGATACCTCCATGCTCCATGAAAGCCCTCATGGAATAAAACCACACATCCCAGATTCTGCCACAGGTTCTAAAATTCTTAGAATTAAAGTAATCTCTCTGTTTTAAGGCTTGGCTCCCAGAAAGTTCCTGCTACCATAGAAATATATAAATTAGAGGATAAGTACCATGCTCCCATCAGTGCCCATCATTTAGCACTAGAGGATAATGGATTGGTTTATCAAATTTTCTTGATTAAGAGGTTCTATAATTAATTACATATGGGGAGGAGGACAGGTGATAATGCCGAGAACTTGGGTTTCCTGGCCCAGCTCTAGGCTCCAGAAAAGACAAAAAACATTGAACTTACAACAATTACTTCTTCCATAAAATATGTTAGCTGAGAATGAAGTTCAATGACAAACTCAGTGAGATACACACACACACACACACACACACACACACACACACACACACACACACACGAGAGGGATCTCAAAAAATCGCAGTTGCATTTTGAGGGCAGGCCCCTTTTACTACACTCAGCATTTGTTCCTCTGGATCAAATGGTCAACCAAAGTTTTTATCTGGAAGTTTTGAGAAAGTTCCATCATGATTTGCAGCAGAAACATCCCAACTTGTGGCAAACAGGTGACTGGTTTTTCCACCATATCAAGGCACCTACCCACACCACATTGAGTGTTCAGCAGTTTTTTACCAAAACAGCATAACCCCGGTGCCCTCCTCTCCCTATTCACCCTGAATAACTTTTTTTTGTTCCCTTGGATAAAAAAACAAACAAAATAAGGGAAATATTTTACCAGTGTGGAAGAAGTGAAACAAAAAATGACAGAAGCACTAAAAGGCATCAAAATTGATGAGTTCAAAAACTGGAGCGGAAAAAGTGTCTTGATAGGTATATTGCATCAAACAGAGAGTACTTGAAGGTGACTGAAGTTTAACCCTGTAAGAATAACTTCACAATTTTTTTTTATAAATAAATCCTGAGTATATGGGGGTTCTCTTTCATATACATACATATACATGCATGACCTTGTATTTTTCTCATGATTTACTCCTACCATCAATAGTGCACTTAATCGGCCCTATGCTTAGTCCTGGGGATAAAATCTATCAGGGTAGGAATAGAACAATCTAACATATGCTGTGTCCTCAGTGAGCAGGGGATGATATGGCAGTTAAAAGTTGGCTGGGTCTTCAAGGTAGTTGCATTAGGGTTAGGGCTGCCATAACAAAGTACCATAGACTGGTCTACTCAAAACAACAGAAATTTATCTTCTTACAGTCTTGGAGACTAGAAGTCCAAAGTGCCAGCAGGATTAATTCCTTCTGAGGCCTCTCTCCTTGGTCTCATGTGGTCCTCTCTCTGAGTGAGTGAGTGAGTGAGTGAGTGAGCCAGTGAGTGACTGTGTGTGTGTGTGTGTGTGTGTGTGTGTGTGTGTGCATGTTTGTGTGTGTGTGTCCTAACCTCCTCTTCTTATAAAGACACCAGCCATATTGGATCAGGGCCCACCCTAATCCCTTCATTTTTTTCCCTTAATCATCTTTTCAAATACCTTATCTCAAAAAATAGTCACATTCTGAAGTACTGAGAATTAGGACTTCAACAAATGGATTTTGGAGGACACAACTCAATCTATGACAGACATGTATGACTTAGCAAAGCAATGAGAAGGAGGCATCAGAGGTAGAGGGGGATGGCATCCATATGTATGTGGAAGGGAAGTCTCAAGATGGGGCTGTAACTTGGGCAAAAAGAGTTTAATCTGCTTTTAAGCAGTGGGAAAGACATCAAGTATAGGGAGACTAGGCGGTAAGGAGACCCTGGGATGCCTCTGTAAGAGTCACCAATACAAGCTTATTTTCAAGGTGTTTAAGTCTTCTTTCATCTATATTCTCCTTGTCATAGCACTTATTGTACACCCACATTCCAATGGGACCCAGAATTTGTGTCCCTCCATGACTAAAAACTCTTTCTTTCACCTTCTACTGTGAGGCAAGCAGTCAAAAATGGAAGAGATTTGCAAGTTTCACCACTTACTTCCCTGGGGACAGAAAGCTCTGGTTTATATGAGCCTTGTCCTGAAACTTCTCTACCTTAATTTCCTCATCTATTAAAAAAATAAAGAGAATATTCTGGAGGATTATAAAATTCTATTATTTAGTAGACTTGGAAATGCAAATCTACTTATGACTCTAGATAAAATTATTTAAAGTATGCTTCCTAGGGAATATTAAATTAAAACCATGACTACGTAGTAGCTAAATACCAAATGAGGATGAATATCAATGAAAAGAAAAACAATTAGCAACAGAATCAATTGAAATACTATTTATATTTAATTATCAACATTAATCACATCCATAAGGCAATTACTACCTGTACTAGTTTACCAGCACTGCCATAACAAAGGACTACACACTGGATGGCTTCAGCAACAAAATGTATTGTCCCACAGTTCTGGAGATCAAAATGTCAGCAGGGTTGATTCCTTCTGAGGACGTTAGGAAGAGTCTGCTCCAGGCCTTTCTCCTAGCTTCTGGTAGCTCCTTGGCTTGTGGCAGTATAAGTCCAGTTTTACAATGATATTCTCCTTGTGTACATGTTTGTGTCCAAACATTCTCTTTGCATAAGAACACCAGTCATATTGGATTAAGAGTCCACCCTGCTTCAGTATGACCTCATCTTAACTAATTATATCTACAATGACCCTATTTCCAAGTAAGGTCACCTCTGAGGTACTGGAGCTTAGGACCTCAACATGTGAGATTGGCAGGGGACATGCAACAACCCATAACACTGCTTATCAGTGGCTTAAAAAATAGTGCATACCTTTAACTCACTTTCTCTCTCTCTCTCCTTGTCAATTTCAAAAGAGAGACTCAGGCTTAGTCAATGTGCTCTTATATCATAGTCCCCTATTATCCCCAGTTTCACTTTCCACAGTTCAATTACCTATGGTCAACTGGGGTCCAAAATTAGGTGAGGACAGCACAATAAGATATTTTGAAAGAGAGAGAGGGAGACCACATTCAAATAACATTTATTACAGTATATTGCTTTAGTTGTTCTATTTTATTATTAGTTGTTACATCTTCCTGTGTCTAATTTATAAATTAAATTTTACCATAGGTATGGATGCATTGGAAGGAATCAGTGTCAAGTGTCCTGTTTTCTCTGCAGTTTCAGGCATCTACTGAGGTTCTTGAAACGTTTCCTCCTCAGATAAGAAAGAACTACTATATTTTCTGCAATAATGCTTTTAATCAATAATGAAATCAAAAGCAACATTTTTTAGAAGAAAACTTTCTAAGTCAACAAAAGAAGGAATCTTGCTTATACAATGGTTCTTTATGTCTGCATGCCATCTGGTTGCTTCTAGAACCTTCTCAGTCCTTTGCATGTCTGCTTTTGCAACTTCACCTCATGCTTGCATTGGGTTTCAAGGTTATTTTCAAAATGGCTTCCACTAAGGGATCCTTGAAGCAATGTCGCTTCTATTTTAGAATACCCGTGGTGATTCATGTGTCAGTGACGCACTGTAAGGAGAACCTGTCCTCACAGGTAGCTCAGAGCTATCAGCTCTGTGTTTGTAAATCTAAGGGGAGTCTCCCTAATTTCAGTCTAGACCCACTCTGCAGTCGCCAAAGCCCATGTTTATAATAAACCAAACATCATTATTTCCCTTTTATCTTGTAGTAAGCATTGACAGAACATACTTTAATTATTCACTTTTAATTAACTTTTACAGACAGTAATATAGCTGTAAGTGCCATATGACAGCAATGTCATTTTCTGCTAACTTAAGAATTCAAGGTAGACACACAGGATTCCCTCAATTTAGGAAAACCATAGTTTAATGTGGACCTTTAAAAGATAAAGTTACATTTAACATTTGGGAATATTGCTTTGCCTCTGGTTTGAAGATGTCTGCTTCTCTGAACATTTAATACAGTACCCGATTTCTTAGGGACATAACATTTTAAAGCCAGATTTAGTACAAAGATCTCATTAAATATTTCCTGGCTAACATCCTCAAAGTAAATCATTTGGAAAAAAACCTGTTCTAGAGATTAAAAGTATCTTCTAGAGCTGTGGGGACATCTTGTGGCCAATTTTATTAAAGACTTTTTATTTATTATTATTTTGTAATGAGATAGTGGATACTCTGTATCTCTGGGTTCTGCATTCATGGGTTTAACCAACCACAGATAAAACATAAGCAGGAAAAAAATATATCTGTGTTAAACAGGTACAGATTTTTTGCCATTATTTCCTAGACAATATAACAACTCTTTACATAGTATAAGGTACTAGAAGCAATTTAGAGATGATTTAAAGTATAAGAGGGAATGTGCGCAAATTATATGCAAATACTACACCATTCTCGAGCATCTGTGTATTTTGGTATTTACATAAGGGCCTAGAACTAATCCCCCAGGGACTGTACTTTGACTCAGCAAATAGAGTGAATTGTTACAATGTATTACTGATTGTGCAATGTGGTGGGGAAAATAAAGATAAAATGTATGCTGTTTTTTGAAGCTATCAGAATAGAAAGAGGCTGAGCTATTTAATATGACCAGGCTCCATCTTGTTTATTTATACATGAGAAATTCATGTATCTTGTAATAAACACCTGAAGCTTTTGCCTGTCTTCCCATACATCCCACACTCCTGAGTAGCTGCATCAGTTTTACTTTGGAGACCACCCACTTTACTCATAACCCATGTATTGGGGTAGGATTGCTGGTCAACCGCTTTGGCTCCAGGCTTCTCTAGTCCTCATGTTCTATCATGAGCATAAAGATCCACACTAGGTCAAGGTACTCCACTTCCAGGATTGAACTTTTTTTTTTAACCCATAGGTAGAAAGATGGTATCTTTTTGTTGGTTGCTTGTGAACCTAGAGCTGCTAGTAACCAGCTATCATAACGTGGGGACAGCACAGCTACAAATAAGGGTTCCCAAAGGAAAACCAAGCCAGGAAATGAAGAACATTTGAGGTCTGGTCACAGGATGTGATCACCTGGATCCAGTCATGCTACCACAAAATGGTCAGTAAGAAAGGTTGATTCTGCAACAAAACTGGCTGAATTAATTTTTTTTAAAAGGTGACCAAAAAAACTGTAAAAAACAATAAAACAGAGAGAAAGAAAGAGCGAGAGAGAGAGAGAGAGAGAGAGAGAGAGAATGAAAATCCAAGTAGTGAAAAACGATTAACTTTCAGACAGATAGGTAGATAGATATAAATGTGTATATACACACATAAATACATTAATATTTGCACAAATATAGAATAAAATATATTTAAATATAGTTCTAAAGCTTAGTTTTAAATATAAAATAATAAATGTAAAAAAAAGTTTCCAAGCCGGGCTCGGTGGCTCAGCCTGTAATCCCGCGCCTTTGGGAGGCTGAGGTGAGTGGATTGCTCTTGCCCGCGGGTTCGAGACCCACCTGGGCAGTGAGACCTCATCTCTACAATAAATCAAAAACTCAGCTGGGCGTGGTGGCGCATGCCTGTAATTCCAGCTACTCAGAAGGCTGAGGCGGAAGGATCGCCGGAGCCCAGCAGGTCGAGGCTGCGGTGGCTGGGAGCAGCCACTGCACTCCAGTCTGGGCAACCGAGGGAGACTCCAACTCAAAAAAAAAAAAGTTTCCACATGAATAAATATCACACTGCATTATTCTTAAGGGTCACACACAGTTTTCCACATTCTACAGATATCATAATTGACACAATCAGTTATCATTTACTGACCACTTTGAATGTTTAAGCTGTTGGAAATTTTTGTAGTTATCAACAATACTAAAATTTTCCATGCTTTCCTAAAATATTGTCACAATATTTTCTTAGAATTAGGGTGAATTTTTTTTTTTTTTTGAGTTGGAGTCCCACTCCATCGTCCTGGTATACTCACAGCCACCCCAGGGTCGACCTGCTGAGATCAGGCAATCCTTCCACCTCAGCCTTCCAAGTAGCCAGTACTACTAGTGTGTGCTACCATGCCTGGCTAATTTTTTTGATTTATAGTAGAGATGAGGTCTCGCCAAGTTGCCCGGCCTGGCCTCGAACCTGCGGGCTCAGGCAATCCACTCGCCTCCACCTCCCAAAGTGCTGGGATTACAGCCTGAGCTGCCAAGCATGGCTTGGGGAGGATTTTTAAGTGTTCAATCTGTAATTAATTATATTTGAAATAAAGACAAATTGGGTGTATTCACTTGGTTTTATTACCTTTGGAAAATATAGATGCCAAAGCCATACTTATGTTGTAGATTCAGAGAGTCAGACTATTTGCTGTAGGAATCAAAGAACTCATTCTGAAGGGAAAAAATACCCAGAACTCTGCATGTGTGGCACTCTCGTGCCAGGGTTGGGAGATGGAGTTTTGGATGAATGACACCGCTTGCTTTTTTTTTTCCTGTTTGTCTATACTCCCACAAATAAACACATGCAGAGTTACTCAATATTATTGTTGATTAGTGAAATAAAGATATAATTACAGTGAGATGCTTGTCACCTTTCTATGATAGCCTGCTAGAACAGTTAAAATTTTAAAAGCCTTGCATGTGAAGTGTTGGCAAGTGGGTCCCTTATAGCTGCTGATGGAGTGTGAGGTGGTGCTACCACATTAGAAAACTGACTAAGATCAAACACACTCCCATCATAGGACCTGGACATTCCACACCTAGGAACTAACCCCAAATTAGGAAAAAACATGTTTCCACACAAAGACTTGTATATGAACATTTACAGCAAGTTTTTACATTATAGGCCCACACCAGAGACAACCCAGATGTCCAGAAGTATTCATTTCAGTACATCCATATAATGGGGTACAACTCAGCAATAAAAGCAGCAAATTACTGATTCACGTGACATGGATACATTTCAAAATCATTGCTCAGTGAAATAACTCACCAAAGAAGAGGACATACAATATGATTCCTCTTAAACAAAATTCTGTAAAATGCAAACTAACCTGTAGTGGCAGAAGCAAGTCAGTGGATGCTTGGGCTTGGGAGAGACAGACTGGAATATGGCATGTGGGATGTTTGTGAGCACTGAAGACCTCCTGTATCATGACTGTGGTCATATTTTTGTGGGTGTACTTATATCTGCCCAAACTCACTGAGCTGTACGCTTGAAGTGGTGGCAGCTTTTTATACAAAAATTATACCTCAGCAAAGCTGACAAAATAACTTAACCAGCAAAATTCACATGCTGTTTACAAGTGACAATTTTATTTTTATTTATTTTTTTATTTTTTGAGTTGGAGTCTCACTCTGTCACCCAGACTGGAGTGCAGAGGCCACTGCAGCCTTGACCTGCTGGGCTCCAGCGATCCTTCCGCCTCAGCCTTCCGAGTAGCCGGAATTACAGGCGTGCGTTACCACGCCCGGCTGATTTTTTGATTTATTGTAGAGATGAGGTCTCGCTGCCCAGTTGGGTCTCGAACCCACGGGCTCAGGCGATCCACTCACCTCAGCCTCCCAAAGGCGCGGGATTACAGGCTGAGCCACCCAGCCCGGCTACAAGCGACAATTTTAAGTACATGTAAAGTTCAAAACAAAAGCATAAGAAGTATCCTATGAAAACATCAAAAGAAAACAAATATCACAAAATATGAAGTATAAAGCAAGAACACTAAAATAAAGAGAAATATTTCATCATAATAGGAGAGTCAGTATGTCAGAAATGCATAATTGTAAGTTAGTATGTACCTATTAGCATACCCTTAAGATATTTAAATGAGATAGAATTTAAAGGCAAAATGCTCCAATTTGCAGTTATGTTTGAAGATTATACTCTTCTCAGTAACTGATACAAGCAAATGAAAAATAAAAATTTTTTAAAGTATAAACTGTTAGAACAAAATAATTAAACAACTTGAGCAATTTGACACTTATAGACTCTGTACCACAAAACTGCATTGCTTTCAAATACTCCAAAATAGTTAACAAATTTGACCACTAAATGGACTATAGAGACAAGTTCCCATATATTTCAACGAATTAAAATTATAAAGAGTATATTCTCTGACCATAGTGGAATTTACCTAGAAATCTATAATACAAAAAAATTATTAGAAAATCAAAATGTTTAAAAGTAACCCATAGATCAAAGAATAAATTGGGATTTAGAAAATAGAATATTTAGAAGATACTAAAATATTTAGAAATAGAATAAATATAATTAAATTACAATTATTTTAATTATGATTAAATATTGGAGTAATGGAAATATAGCATTTCAACATGTGAATTCCATCAAACACTTAAATGAGAAAAAAATCAATTTTACAAAAATTCTCCATTTGTGTTTCATCTTGCAGAATTTGTTGAAATCTCTGGCCCACTAATGCCCTTTTCCTAGCTTCATCAATAATGAGAGTCGATATTTTTTAAAAATGTGTTACTTTCTTTACTATCACGGATGTGACTTGAAATGTGTCATTAAGTTACCTTTAATAATAATCCCTAAATTCGGCATTTTTGAAAAAAAATTCTACATTTTGAATGATAAGTTGCGTAACTACAGTTGTAAAATATGTCTGAGAAAATGGACCAAGAGTGAACTGCGAGTGAAATCGCCAAGGCCTCTCTGTTCATTTCTTCTTGTTACACTGGTTTTGCTTTTTGTTTGTTTGTTTGTTTGTTTGTTTTTGAGTTGGAGTCTCACTCTGTCATCCAGACTGAAGTGCAGTGGCCACTCCCGGCCACCGCAGCCTCGACCTGCTGGGCTCCGGCGATCCTTCCGCCTCAGCCTTCTGAGTAGCCGGAGTTACAGGCATGCGCTACCACGCCCGACTGATTTTTTGATTTATTGTAGAGATGAGGGCTCGCCAAGTTGCCCAGGCGAGTCTCGAACCCGCGGGCTCAGGCAATCCACTCACCTCAGCCTCCCAAAGCGCGGGATTACAGGCTGAGCCACCGAGCCCGCTGTTGCACTGGTTTTTACCTGTAATTCCTAGGTGATTGCTTTTAATATATAACTGCATCCACTCATGTACCACTAGATGGCACTGCACTCAAAATCATGGGTTTTGCTACATTGTCACTTATCACTACGAAGCAATCATATTAGCATTTGGCCTGTTCTCTTCCTCCTAAAATTCAGCCTTCTTTTTAAATGAGTTTGCTAAGAACAAAAGTAGTTATCTTGAGTACCTAATAACTGAATAAAAAAGTCGCCGTCTTAAACAAAGGGAACCTTTATTACAACAGGCATTCTCTGTCCAGTCAGGCAGAGAAGGTCCCAAACAAGAGTTCAGCAAAATGCACAAGCTCCCTCCCTGCCACCATCTCCCTTCCTCTCTCTCTCTCCTCTCTCTCTCTCTCTCTCTCTCTCTCTCTCTGTATTTCTTTCTTTCAGCATTTTATTTTGTATTTCCTCACTTTGGTGCTGCAGTATTCTGCCCCCAAGTGTTAGAGGGGCGGAGAAGGAAAACTCCCCCCTTTAGCCTCTGAAGGTTTGTTGAAATGACAAACGGTAGATTGATAGGAGGAAGAGGTACGCACATTTATTTTAATGTGCATAGCACAGGGGGATCATAGGAGCATAATTACCCCATAACTCAGTGGGGCCCAGATGTTTACTACCCTTCTTCATAGGGGAAAGGGAGATGAGGATGTGGGAGAAAATTATTTGGGGGAGGGGGGCTGAAGAGATATAATCTTGTGAATGATTGTCTCTGGGAATTGAATGGGACCAGAGAACAGACAATTCTTTGGGACAAAGTTCATCTGGGCTTTAGGTCTGATGTTTAACTTTCTCTATGAGATGAGTTCTAGTCTCCTCTGGTTCATGAAATTTCAGGGAAGGGATCAAAAGCAATGGTGTTCCTCTTTGGAGGTGGGTTCCCATTTCTAGGTAGCTAAGAGAACTTCAGTGAACAGTCTTATCCTGGGCTTTGGGAGAGAGAGAGGATTGAGAAGATTGGGGGAGACTAGAGAGACCATAAGGCTGTTTCATTAGCTCCAGATCTGGGGGCATCATTTTCTGAGACCCAATAGTGCACACAAATAAATGCAACTAGAGACTAGCACTCTGGGAGGAAACGACACTGACACGTTTCTGACCTCACAGCTCTAGCAGTCCTCTTCACCTGGCTGAGGTTTACAGAGCCTGCAGGAGTGGAGGCTGCCCCTCTGTGGGTCCCTGATCTCCTGCACCTAAACATTGTCTAGGGGTGAAAACAATTGTTTCCCCAGTCGTTTACATGCCAGGAACAGCCAGTGAAATCAGGGGCCGGCTGTGGTTCAGGCATAGAGACACCTGGAAGAGAGTGCTCCACTCCATCTTGGTTGGCATCACCCGCAAGCAAGTTACCTAACACACTGTGTCTCCATTTCTTTATCTATGAAAGAGGATAATAAATAATTTTACCTATCTCCTCTTTTTTTTTTCTCATTATTAAGTATGGAAAGTACTTAGAACAATACCTGCTGTGTGAGAGAAATGGTGCGTGGTCAATAAATATTAGCACTAATCATAGTGATAGTTGCCGGGCTCGGTGGCTCAGCCTGTAATCCCGCGCCTTGGGAGGCTGACGTGAGTGGATTGCCTGAGCCCGCGGGTTGGAGATCCGCCTGGGCAACTTGAAGAGACCTCATCTCCACAATAAATCAAAAATTAGCCGGGCGTGGTAGCGCACGCCTGTAGTTCTAGTTACTTAGAAGGCTGAGGCGGAAGGATTACTGGAGCCCAGCAGGCGAGGCTGCGGTGGCCGGGAGCCGCCACTGCACTCCAGTCTGGGCGACGGAGTGAGACTCCAACTCAAAAAAAAATAGTCATAGTTATTATTAAACACAAGCAAACATAACGTTAATAGAGAGAGAAGATTAGCAAGAGCAGATGAGATAATGTATAGTTATTCTTTATCTTGAAGCTTTATCTTAAAATCTTTCTGAGATTTGAGAACTAGGGTTTTTTCCATGATTAAAAGTTCTAATGTTTGATAGCAAAGGAGGATGAGATGACTGTAGCTAGCAACAATGCATTACATGTTTCAAAATAGCTAGAAGAGAGGCAAAAACAGAAATGATAAGTAGTCAAAATGATGGATACCCCAAATACTCTGACCTGATCATTACATATTCTGTGCATGCAACAAAGTATCATATGTACCCCACACTATTCCCCATAAGTATGTAAAATATCGTGTGTTCACTAAGTGAAAAAAAAAAGGCCTGCTTACCATCAGGATAAAGTGCAGACTGAAAGCTTACTCAGGCATTTATCAATGACTAACAGCAAGCACCCTTGGGCTGCAAAGGTCCAAGCAGGGGACCCCAGGAGATATGCGCTCTAAATATCTGCAAAATTCATATGCACTCTAAATATCTGCAAAATAGTACATAAATTCAGGATCATCATCTAAAAAAGATGCATTTCGAATTGTAGGCTTTGATCTCATAAAAATAATAAACAGAGGCTTCCCGAATTAAAACCCTGCTGTGGAGCAAAAGGACTGTGTCTTAGAGGATGTTTAGAGGGAATATCATTTATCCTGCTTCGTTTTGTTTCAGAATGTCACAATCTAAAACAGTGAAGATCCTGCTTCCTGTTTCCAGATGACACGTAATTGTTTGAATTTTTTTTTTTTTGAGTTGGAGTCTCACTCTGTCACCCAGACTGGAGTGCAGTGGCCGCTCCTGGCCACTGTAGCCTCGACCTGCTGGGCTCCGGCGATCCTTCCACCTCAGCCTTCCGAGTAGCAGAAATTACAGGCGCGCGCTACCAAGCCCGGCTAATTTTTTGATTTATTGTAGAGATGAGGTCTTGAAAATTTGAAGAACTTTTCATACTGGAATAACATCCTGCTCACGTGAAAACAAATGACTATTCTTTCCAGAAGGGGGAGCTACAGCAAATAAAGACACCACAGTCTTGTTCTGGAGTTGATCTTTTAGTTACATTGAACTTGTAGTTACACAGTAACATAGCAAATAAAGAAATCACAGCCTTGTTCTGGAGTTGAACTTATAGTTACAATGGACATGTAGTTACACAGTAACATAGCAAATAAAGAAATCACATTCTCGTTCTGGAGTTGACCTTATGGTCACATTGGACTTGTAGTTAACATCATAACATAGCAAATAAAGAAATCACAGTCTTGTTCTGGAGTTGACCTTATAGTTACATTGGACATATAGTTACATAGCAAATAAAGAAATCATGGCCTTGTTCTGGAGTTGACCTTAGAGTTACAGAGGGAATAAGAAGAAAGGTAAACTTAAAATATTTTAACAAATTGGCAACTTTGTCATAAACTGTGGCTATATATAAGTTTTCTTAAATGACATTTCCTGTTATTATAAGAGATTTCTTGCAAGATATAGAAGTATTGGAATAGAAAGGGGGATAAGCTTGAGTTGTTTTCATCACATGAGGAACCATGTTCAGAAATCATAACTAATATTCTGGGCAGCCACACTATATTATTTCTGAAAATTACTTCTTTTGCTTAAGGCTTTTTTTTGTCGGATTTTCAGAAATCACAGACTTACATTTGTATAATAAATCTGCTTTGTTCCTAAACCCTGGGGACTTCAATTAACTGCTCTTATGATTTGCAACAACTTCCTTCATGTTAAGTCTAGTGGATAGTGCTTGGGCTTGAATGTACAAATGTCTGGAGATTTTGACACTATGAGTCACTTCTTTTTTATTAAGGAAAAAAAAACTTGCTTTGATTTGTATGAGGTCACATTCTTCTAGTTTTCTTACAACTTTTTCTTTGGGTATTTTTCATTTTCCTACATGACCTGCTGCTCCCAGTCAATTTGGCGCAATGAAGGATTTTGTCATCAACTCTTGCACAACATGATTACCAACCCAATCCTGCTCCTACTGCCACAGACAATTGCTGTTCTGAGATTTTCCTGCCGCAGATTGGTTTGGCCTATTGTAGAAATTCATGGAAATAGAATGATATAGTGTGCACTTTTTCATTTGTAGGGTAGTAACTCACAGGTAGCAGATGTCTTATTCCTGTCATCTTATCAGGGCAAAATAAAATCAATGACTAAAAACTATGGATCACAAGATACAAGAAGAGCAAAATGAAAGAAGTCACGCTTCCTGATTTTAACCTTCAGCCTAAAGCTATAGTAATCAAGACAATGTGGTAATAATGAAAGAATAGAGACATAGATTAATGGAACAGATTAATATTCCAAAAATAGACCCACCCAAATATAGTCAACAGATTTTTTGTTACTATGGTAACTATGCATGACATAATTTTTACCATTTCAACAATTTTTAATCATACAGTTCAGTGGCATTAAGAATACTTACAATGTAGTATAACCATCATCATTATCCATTTCCAGAATTTTTCATCATCTCAGCAGAAACTGTATTTATTAAACAATCAATTCTCATTATCCCTCCCCCAGCCTCTGGAGATCACAATTGTACTTTCTGTCTGTGAATTTTTCTATTCTCAGTGTCTGATATCAATGAAATCATACAATATAGGTCCTTTTGTGTCTAACTTATTTCACTTACTACACTGTTTTCAAGGTTCATTCATGTTGTAACATGTCAGAATTTTATTTCTTTTAAAGGCTAAATAATATTCCATTGCATGTATAGATCACATTATTTGTCCATTCATTAGCTGATGGATATTTGGGGTGTTATTTTTGTCTATTGTAAATGATGCTATTATGAACATTGGTATGCAATATTTATCTGAGTCTTGCTTTCAATTATTTTGAGTATGTACTTAAAAGTGGAATTTTGTGGTCCATATGTTAAGTCCCTTATCAGATGCATCATTTGCAAGAACTTTATCTCATTCTGTGGGTTGTCTTTTCACTAAACAGTACCCTTTAATGCAAGAGTCCCCAACTCCTGGGTCACAGACCGGTCCATGGCCTGTTAGGAACTCGGCCGTATGGCAGGAGGTGAGCAGCAGGTGAGCAAGTGAAGTTTCATCTGTGTTTACAGACACTCCCCATCACTCACATTAGTGCCTGAGCTTAGTCTGCTGTCAGATCAGTGGTGCCATTAGATTCTCATAGCAGCACGAATCCTATTGTGAACTGCACATGCGAGGGATGTAGGTTGTGCACTCCTTATGAGAACGTAATGCCTGATGATCTGAGGTGGAATTGAGGCAGTGATGCTAGCACTGGGGAGCAGCTGCAAATAGATTAACATTAGCAGGGAGGTTTAACTGCCCAGAGACCATAATAAATCAATTGCTTGCAGACTCATATCAAAACCCTATCAGTGAGTGGCAAGTGAGTCAATGTACTTCAGTGGTACAGCTGCATCTGGTGGCAGCCTATAAGTCAGAATCCAACACTTATTTTAGTCCATGCATGGCCCCTGACTATTTTATTTACCACTTTCATCTGCACCTCTTCTCACACTGGGCACTTGTCTCAGTCACAGTTTTAATAAGCCCACTACCCGAGTCAAAGAGGTCTCTTCTGAATGTGAGTCTATGCACTGTGTCATCCATAGAGAAATACTGGCTAGTTGAAAAATGCCACCTGAACTTAACAACATTTTGCAGTATTTGATGCCAATGATCAACCACATTAAAGTACAGGCCACTAACTCATGTCTGTTCATGCAGTGCTGTGAGGAGATGGACACAGAGCACACATGTCTTCTCTTATACACGGAAGTGAGATGACTTTCTAAGGGCAGACCACTGGCTGGCGTGTTTGAGGCATGAGAGCTGCTCCAGAGATAATTTTTAGAAAAACAGTTACCACTGGCAGCACATTTCAGCGACATAGAATGTGTCACAAAACTTGCTTACCTGTGTGACATATTCAGCCGGCTCAATGAACTCAATCTGTCAATTCAGAGAAGAGTGACAACTGTGTTCAAGCCAGCAGATTAAGTGGCCACATTCAAAGCCAAACTGGAATTATGGGTGATGAGTGAACATTGGGATTTTTGACATGTTTCGAACATTAGCAGAATTTTTTCTTTTTAGAAAGCAGGATTTATTGAGAGGACAGCGAAGTTTCCACAGTGGGAGGGGGTACCCGAAGGGGTTGCCCAGCAGAACTTTTGAGAAAGACTGAGTTGGGCCTTTTTTCTCTCAGCTGGGGCATGATCACCTATCTCAGCTTTCATAAGAGTTTGAATGTTACTTCCCAACCACAAAAGACCTGCTGGGCTCAGGCAATCCTTCCGCCTCAGCCTTCCAAGTAGCTGGAACTACTGGGAAGAAATGGATCCATGGCCCATTTGTGAATCAGCTTTGCACATGCCCGAAGATCAACTGCTTGAGATCGCAAATGACACTGGCCTTGAAAGTATGGGAGACAACTTCAAATCTTCATATGTTCTGAATTAAGGTCAAGGTGGAATATCCTGAGATTGCCAAAAAAAAAAAAAAAAGCACCGAAAAGATATGTCCCCAGTGGCTCAGCCTCAGCCTGTAATCCTAGCACATTGGGAGGCCGAGGTGAGAGGATTGCCTGAATTCAGGGGTTCGAGATCAGCCTGGGCAATTTGGTGAAATCTCACCTCACAATAAATAAAAAAAAATTAGCTGGACATGGTGGCGCATGCCTATAGTTCCAGCTACTTGGAAGGCTGAGGCGGAAGGATTGCCTGAGCCCAGCAGGTCAAGACTGCAGTGACTGGGAGCATGCCACTGCCCTCCAGCCTGGGTGACAGAGTAGGACTCCAATTCAAAAAAGAAAAAGGATATGCCCCAAAACAAATTATTTCTTGAAACATTTAATTTAAATGTATTAAGGTCTGTTTCATGGCCTGACTCATGGTCTTTCCTGGAGAATGTTCCATGTGTACTTTAGGAAGAATATGTATTCTGTTGTTTTCTCTTTTGTAACTCTTTTCTTCTCCTATCTGATATAAAAGAATATTACATAAAACAATAACTATAAAACTCTCTTGATCAGTTAATACAGTACAAATACATAATGGTTTTAACAGTAGAACAAAGGAGAGTAGAGGAAACTGGATCAAAAATTTTATTATTGAAATCAAGTTAGTACTAACCTGAATTAGATTGCTATACTGTAAATTCAGATGTCAATTTTAATCACTAAGGGAATCATTTTTAATTTATTACTATTATTATTGCTATTAATTTTTTGAGTTGGAGTGCAGTGGCATGCTCACAGCCACCGCAGCCTTGACCTGCTGGGCTCAGACGATCCTTCTGCCTCAGCCTTCCAAGCAGCTGGAACTACAGGCATGCGCCACCACCCCGCTAATTTTTAAAAATTTATTGTAGACATGAGGTCTTGTCAAGTTGCCTAGGCTGGTCTTTAACCCGTGGGCTCTGACAATCCTCTCACCTTGGTCTCCCAAAGTGCTGGGATTATAAGTGTGAACCACCGTGCCCGGCCATTTTTTTTAAATCCCAAAAAAAGCCGGGCTTGGTGGCTCAGCCTGTAATCCCGCGCCTTTGGGAGGCTGAGGTGAGTGGATTGCCTGAGCCCGCGGGTTTGAGATCCGCCTGGACAACTTGGCGAGACCTCATCTCCAAAATAAATCAAAAAAACTAGGCGGGTGTGGTAACGCGCGCCTGTAGTTCCAGCTACTTGGAAGGCTGAGGTGGAAGGATCGCCGGAGCCCAGCAGGTCGAGGATGCGGTGGCCGGAAGCGGCCACTGCACTCCAGTCTGGGTGACCAAGTGAGACTCCAACATAAAAGTAAATAAATAAATAAATAAATAAATAAATAAATAAATAAATAAATAAATAAAATCTCAAAAAAAGCAAAAGAAAGTTTAAAAAATTAAGATGATATGCTACAAATATTTCTTTAACACAAAAAAGGCAGCAATGGCAGAGTAGAAAAACAAAGGATCATGAGATATACAGAAAATAAATCATGGAAATCTTATAGATAGATGGGAATCCTATCTTATCAGTAAGTTGCATAAATAACTAATGAACTAACCACTTGTTAAAGCAGTTGCATCAAAAGGAAGAGATTGGCATAATGAATTAGTTCAAAAAATGATTCAACTATATGCTGTCTATTTAAAAACCAGCTCAAATTCAAAGACAAAAATGACTTCAAAGTAGAAAGACGTAAAAGACATACCATGCAAACAGCAACCAAAACAGACCTTGAGTTGCCATATTATTCTCAGGGGAAAAAAAATCAACATTAAGACAAAAATAATTACTAGAGACACTGAAGACATTTTATAATGACAACTGACGCAATCCATCAGAAAGACATAACAACGTTAAGCAGCTATGTACCAGGCAAGCATCCCAAATTACATGAAGCAGAAATGGAAAGAATTTAGGAGAAAAATAGATAATTTAACAAGAGTAGAAATTTTAATACTTAACTTTCAATAATATATGCAACAACTACCCAGAAGATCAACAACAGCAACAAAAAATAATAAAAGATTTGAACAACACTATAAACAAACTACACCTAACAAATATCTATAGACCACTAGAGAAAGCAACAGAATACACATTCTTCCTAAAGTACACACAGAACATTCTCCAGGAAAGACCATGAGTCAGACCATAAAACAAATCCTGATACATTTACATGAAATGAAATTATACAAAGTATGTTATCATAACAAAATGGAATACAAATAGAAATCAATGACAAAAGGAAGTTTTGGAAAATTAACAAATATATGATAATTAAACACAACATTAACTAATGACCAGTGAGTCAAAGATAAAATCGCAAGAGAAATTAGAAAATAATTTGAGATGAAATAAAACCAAAAAATAACATACCAAAACATATAGGAAGCGGAAAATGCAGTGTTAAAAGGGAAACGTGAAATTATAAACAATTATTTAAAATGAAGAAAGATTTCTAATTAAAACTTATTCTTTTACCTTAAGAAACTAGGAAAGTAGAACAAATTTAAGGCAAAGCAGCAGAAGAAAGGAAATTATTAAGATTAGAGTGTAAATAAAAACAACAGAGAAAATCAGTAAAACCAAAAGCTGATTCCTAGAAAGGATCAACACAATTGGCATAAATCAGAAAACTGACTGAATAAGAATAAAAGAGAGAAAACTCAAATTACCAAAATCAGTAATGAAAAAGGGAATGCACTACTGTCATTACAGAAATAAAAATAATTATGAAGGAGTACTATAAACAATTGTAGTTCAACATATGAATATAGATGAAATGGACAAATTTCTACAAAGATAAGAACTACCAAAATGGACTCAAGAAGAAGTAGAACATCTGACTGAATGTCTAAAAAATAAAGTGATTAAATTGTTAATCAGAAAACTTCTTACAAAAAAGATCAGTTCCAAGTGGCATCTTTGGTGAATTCCACCACAAAAAGATGAATTAACACTAATCCTTTACAAACTCCTTCAAAGTAACAACAATAACAACATTAGAAAAGTAAGGAATACTTTCCAACTCATTCTACAAGATCAGTATGACCCAAAGACAAAATCTGTTTATGAGAATAATGTCAGACAAACTCAAAGTGAAAATAAGTCTACAAAATACTCAGCCATTGAATGCCCCTTGGAATTGTCAAGGTCATCAAAAACAAGGAAAATCCAAAAAACAGTCACAGGTCGGAGTAGTTGAAGGAAACCTGATGACTAAATGTCATATGGTATCCTAGTTGGTATCTTAGAACAGAAAAAGGACATTAGGTAACAACTATGGAAATCTGAATGAGGTGTGTTGAGATAAAAATAATGTGTCATTATTTGTTCTTTAATTATGGTGAATATGTCATAGTAACATAATATGTTCATAATTAGTGAAATTATGTGTTAGGTACCTGGGAACTATGTACTATCTTCATAATTACTCTGTAAATCTAAAACACTTCTAAAATGAAAAGCTTATTTTTAACAAAAGCATATGGAACACAGACCATCTCCTTCAGCAATGTTGCCAGACTGGCTGATTTTCCACACAATTGATTTGACTGAAATGTGAAATTGTGAGGAAAAGCTATTGAAGATTCCATGGTTTCACTAGTATTCATAAAATATGACTTTATAACATGGAGCTCTTTATTTTATTTTATTTTATTTTTGAGTAGGATTCTCACTCTGTCTCCCAGCCTGGCGTGCAGTGGCACACTCACAACCACCGTAGCCTCCACCCGCAGGGCTCAGGAGATCCTTTTGCTTCAGGCTTTCAAGTCGTTGGAACCACAGGTGTGCGCCACTGGCTAATTTTTGATTTATTGTAGAGACGAGATCTCACCAGGTTGCCCAGGCTAGTCTCAAACCCCTGGACTCAGGCAATCTTCTCGCCTCGGCCTCCCAAAGTGCTGGGATTACAGGCAGGAGTCACGGCGTCCAACCTGGAGCTAACACTTCACAGCAATGGAGATGCTGTAGTTACTAAGAGGTGACTGTGAACATAACATCTTCTATGGAGATGACAAATTGGCGTTACATTAGGACATCATCTCAAAATTTTCACACCAGAAAAATACGTGGACAATTTTGACAGCTCGTGAACCTCATTTTGAGGAAGAACAAGTCTATAAAAATGAAGTCATATGTGATGCTCCCTTTTCCCTCCTTGACAGTAGTGTCCCTCCATCCATTTCTTGATTTGAAACTTGGCTGTTTAGTATAGTTTTTAAGTACACAAGGCAGAAATTTCATTGCTCTGATAGGAGGAAAGGTCAAAGGTAGGAGAAAATTTCAAAGATAAAACATTTTGAATATGTGTATATACAAAGCCACTGGTTTTAGTTTGAATGTCTTTGTGAATTTCACTAATTTCACAGATTATTTGCCAGTGTTTAACCTCAAGCTAAATTCAGATGATAGTGTCTATACGTTTCTCCTTAGGAACAACCTAAATTCTTTCTCCTCTCTATTTAAATGCTAATAACTTTGGCACTGTTGAAAATGGTGTGATATCTGATTTAATTATTATTTTCATTATGATGATTAGTAATTACTCAAAGTTTGTCCATTATGCAGGGCACCATATTAAGCATGAGTCTAATTTCTTTCTTCCTCTCCACCCATGCACACACACAAGGAATTGATATTTTATTATCTTATAGAATAGTTTTCTGTATAGAATTTTTCTGTTTTTTCAGTTAATCTTAATACAGAATTGAGATAATGATGTTAAAGTTAGGTTGACAAGCAATGAAAATTCATACATGTTCATATTTATGTGGATAAGCATGATATTGAATTATAAAAAGTGATATTATTTCAAATCATTTCTGCTACTTCAGATCTTATTAGATCTATATTCACAAACATTAACATTAGAATTTCTCAAAAAGATTATGACCCTATAACCCTATTTCAGAAGTACAAGTACATTCTTCCCATCTAAATTTGATCTGAGCTGGGTCTGAATACCTACGATGGTTAGGTGTCTGTAAGAAATCTGTCAATATCAGAAATATGGTGACTTACTTTTCTATTAATATTTAAGCAAATACAACTTTTTTTAAACTAGGGGACATGATTCACAGCCTAAGAGTTTAAGGCAGACCTTCAAAATTAAATGGAATTGGAGCAAATTACAATTGAATTTTAATATAAAATTGCTATTCCAACTCTGAAGATCCTGGATAAAGATCTAGTGAATAGTTGGTAACAGAGTCATCAAAGATATGTGACTTGGGGAAGGTTACCTGAAATATTATCACTTGGTTACATATTTATTTCTGAAAAGAATATTAAATGTCAATCCTATCTTTTTATAGTAATACCCAAAGTGACTTGGGTACTTTTAGACCCCAAAGATATGTATGGAAATTTGCTTGTCACAGGTACTAGGGAATTATCCCAAAGAAATTAAAGTGGAATTGTCTGGCTTATTATTATCAGTGACTGAAGGCCAGGGAAACCAATTTGCTTTCTGACACATTGTTTGATTTAGAAACTGAATGACTCACATCAAATTGAAGACCTGAGGGTAATGTGCATTCTTAATTCCAAAGATAAGCTAGGCTCTTAGTTCAAAGATAGCCTGTAGAAGTGGCTAACAAATCAAGAAGACTATTAGTGAAGTTTAAATTATAAAGTCTGAGTTGAGAGCTGTGATTAAATATGGACCAGTTAGTCCCAATGAATCACTAAGCTAGTTCCTCCCTGTATTTCCCTCACTCACTGTGACAGCAGTTGCCTAACAGAGTTGTGGAAGAGATGTGAAGAGAAACCTAAACAATTAGAATTTCAGGCTGGGCAATACCCATTAAGTTGCCAACATCATTCTTCTCAGACCTGGAAATGACAATACAGAAATTCATATGGAAATATAAATGACCATGAATAGCCAAAACAATTCTTAGCAAAAGAAACAAAACAGGAGGTATCAAACTTCCAGACTTCAAACTTTACTGTAAGGCTACAGTAATCAAATCAACCTGGTATTGTACAAGAACAGGCACACAGACAAATGGAACAGAATAGAGATTCCGGAAGCAAAGCCTCAATTCCTCAACCAACTCATCTTTGACCAAGCCTCCAACAACAAATCACTGAGGAGAGAAGAACCTATTCAGTAAATGGTGCTGGGAAAACTGACTGACCACATGCAGAAGATTGAAACAGGACCCCTACCTGTCACCATACACAAAAATTAACCCTGAATGGATCAAAGACCTAAACATAAAATCTCAAACTATAAGAATCTTAGAATACCTTTATGGAAATTGGAACTGGGAACCAATTTCTATTCAGAACCCTAAAGGCCAATACCTTAAGAAACAAGATAGACAAATGGGACCTCACTAAATTAAGGAGCTTCTGCAAAGCAAAAGAAACCATCAAGAGAGCAGGGAGACAGCCCACAGAATGGGAAAAAATATTTGCCAGCTGTATATCTGACAAAGGCCTAACATCTAGGATCTACAAGGAACTCAAACAAGCCAAAAGGAAAAAAACAAACAGCCCCTTTAAAAAGTAGGCAAAAGACACGAATAGACACTTCTCAAAAGAGGATATATGGGCAGCCAACAGACACATAAAAGAGTGCTCAGCCTCACTCATCCTCAGAGAAATGCAAATCAAAACCACATTGAGGTACCACCTAACCCCAGTAAGAATGGCCATCATTAATAAAACAAGCAACAACAGGTGCTGGCAAGGATGTGGAGAAAAAGGAATGCTTCTGCACTGCTGGTGGGAATGCAGACTAGTACAACCGCTTTGGAAGATAGTGTGGCAATTTCTGAAAGAACTAGAAATTGACCTGCCACATGACCCAGCAATTGCCCTATTGGAAATATACTCAAAGGAACTCAAATTATTCTACAAAAAATGGTGCCTGCACACGTATGTTTGTTGCAGCTCTATTCACAATAGCAAAAACATAGAACCAACCATGTAGCCCATTGAAACTGGACTAGATTTTAAAAATGTGAGCCGGGCTTGGTAGCTCAGCCTGTAATCTTGCGCCTTTGGGAGGCTGAGGTGAGTGGATTGCCTGAGCCCATGGGTTCGAGACCCGCCT
>NW_007256227.1:272781-296372 GCF_000164805.1 Carlito syrichta | reverse complement strand
TCAAAAAAAAAAAAAAAATGTGGTACATATACACAATGGAATATTATGCAGCCATAGAGAAGGACAAACAAATGAACTTTACAGTAACTTGGATGAATTTGGAGTCAATTATATTCAGTGATTTATCATAGAAACATAGAACTGAGTTCCATATGTTCTCACTCGTAAGCTGACCTTGAACAATTATAATGCTATAAGAAAGCAATTGGCAGAAGTGTGAAACTGTCGGGGGTGGGGGGGGAGGATTGGCAGTTGAAGGAAACTGCTAGGGGAGGGAGGGGCATTCCTCATTAACAAGGGTACCTGCATGATCAATGTTTATATACCTAACCCTGAAATGTACCCCACATCTTTAAAATAAAAATTAAAAAAAAATTCAGGTTGGAAACCTGGGTCATTACTTGGAGGCTGTTCCCACCTCATGTCCCATCTTCACCCCATGCCACAAAATTGTAAAATGATTGAAAATTTAACAGATTTCTCAACCAACTTATCTTTGACAAAGGCTCCACCACCAACCACTGAGGAGAGGAGAACCTATTCAGTAAATGGTGCTGGGAAAACTGGCTGACCACATGGAAAAGATTAAAACTGGTTGACCACATGGATAAGACCCTTACTTATCCCCATACACAAAAATCAACTCTAAATGAATCAAAGACCTAAATGTAAAAACTCAAACTATAAGAACCTTAAAAAAATGCAGGAGACACGCTTATGGAAATTGGAAGTTGCAACCAATTCCTAATTAAAACCCCAAGTGCCCATGCCATAAGAGATAAGACAGACAAGTGGGACCTCATCAAACTGACCAGCTTCTGCAAAGCCAAAGAAACCATGAAGAGAGCAGGGAGACAGCCCACCGACTGGGAAAAAATATTTGCCAACTGTATGTCTGGCAAAGGCCTAACATCTAGGATCTACAAGGAACTCAAACATGCCAAAAAGAAAAAAACAAACAGCACTGTTACAAAGTGGGCAAAAGATATGAATAGGCACTTGTCAAAATTAGACATATGAGCAACCATCAGATACATGAAAAAATGTTCAACGTCACTAGTCATCAAAGAAATGCAAATTAAAACCGCACTAAGATACCTAACTCCAGTCAGGATGGCCATCAGCAATAATTCAAAAAACAACAGATGTTGGAGAGGATGCGGGGAAAAGGGAACACTTCTACACTTTTGGTGGGAGTATAAACTAGTACAACCTCTGTGGAAAATAGTTTGGCGATTCCCAAAAGATCGAAAAATCAACCTCCCATATGACTCTACAATCCCCCTACTGGGAATATACCCAGAGGAACTCAAATCACTCCATGAAAAAGATACCTGCACATGCATGTTTATTGCAGCATTGTTCACAATAGCAAAAACATGGAACCAACTGTGCTGCCCATTGAAAGAGGACTGGATTAAAAAAATGTGGTACAAATACACAGTGGAATATTATGCAGCCATAAAGAAGGATAAGATTATGAACTGCACTGCAACTTGAATGGACTTAGAGTCTATAATACTGAATGATCTATCATAGAAAAAAAATGAGCATCACATGTACTCATGCATAAGTGGACCTTGAACAATGAGCACTGCACTCCAGCCTGGGTAACAGAGTGAGACTCCAACTCAAATAATAATAATAATAATAATGATAGTTTCTCCTGGTTTTAGGTGCATTTTCCTTTTAGTGACTAGTAGTGCCAAAGCAGGTTAGTTATTTTGCATGAGTGCCACTGTCTGAGCTGGCATTTCATGATTAGGGATGACCAGATGACTCAAATAACAAGGGCCCTTCTCTGTCACTCTCTGAACCTGTTTCTGGGGAAGGAGAAGAGGAGATCAGGGGAAGGAGAGGCCCTTTTCAGCTTTCAGAAGCAAATGGTAAAAGAAATATTAACAAACCAAGGGGGAGATTGTTTATTTCCCGGCCCCAGAATGGGATGTTTCTGTAACCAAGAACAGTTCGCAAGTCACCAGTCTATTCTAACTGAATTTTTGTTTTAGCTGTCAATCTAAGAACAACATTAGAGATCTTAATATTTGAATTTTTTTCAACTATGCTGAGCCTTAATTTAAATTGTAATACTATTTAAAATTATCTTTAGTTAGTTAAATAAAATGAAAGTTAATGGCAACAAGAAGAACAATCCATAAAACACTTGATAGTTTTTTAAAGTTAAAAAAAGATGAATGTTACAGAATAGTAGATTGTCTGGAGTGAGCAGACTCCAATTTGTCTCCTAAAACAAGATGAGCAGTTGTATAACATAAGATTACTAATTCTGTTAGTGAATAGTACTTATTGACTAGTATACACTTTCCTCGGGCTATAATTTTAAGGTGACCTTGAGACATTTAAACAAATCACTGGATACACACATTGATAGATGAAGACTATCTTCAAAGCCGTCAAAAGACACTATAAATTACCATTAGCTTGTTTATTAAATACATCTAAGTAGAGGAAGTTTTGTATTGGTAGCATGAGAAAATATACTCCAACAGTATCTCTCTCTCTCTCTCTCTCTCTCTCTCTCTTTCTCTCTTTTTCCCAGTTCCAGAGGAGAGAGAGAGAAGAAAATTTATTATATAAATGGGATAGGGCAACCCCTTTGGGTTCCCTCCCACTGTGGGAACTTTTCTGTCCTCAATAAAGCCTGCTTTCTCACAAAAAAAAAAAGAAAAGAAAAAAAAATGGCTCATGCCATTATGGAGACTGAGATATCCCAAAATCTGGAGTGAGCAGTGTGAAAACCCTGGAGAGTTCTAGTTCATGTACAAAGTCCTGGGAACCAAGAGAGCTGATGATGTAAATTCCAGTCTGACCCAAGTCCAAAGATGAGAAAAGGCACATTTCCCACCTCAATGACACTTAGGTAGAGAGAGCAAATTTTTTCTTACTTAGCCTTTTGTTCTATTTAGGCCCACCTACAATGGGGAAGACAATCTGCCTTAGTCAATCAATTGAAATGTTAATCTTATCCAGAAACACACTTACAGACACACACAGAATAATATCTAACCAAATATCGGGGCACCCCATGGCCCAGTCAAGTTGAAACATAAAATTAACCATTACAGTTACTAAAAATTGTCCATATTCTACTTGTCAGAAAAGAATCCCCTCTCTATCTGTGGTGAACTACCTTTGAGTTCTAGTTCTTAACATGTAAAAATCTGCTTGATCCTATTCCTGATGATCAAAACTCATCAGTTCATTTCCTGTGAACAATTTTGGTGAACCACATTAAATGCTTTTAACAAGTTTGATGAACCACATTAAACTCTTCCTGTTACCGTTTCAACCAAAAACATATGCACATGCCATTTGCAGAATTGTGAAAATTCTGAATTAAGTGAAAGTGGACCAGTAAGAGCAATTATGTGATTTTAGCCAGAATGACGGTTAGAAGTCATAAAGTCATCGTTTGTGAATATAAAACTTTAAGGAAGGTGCATCAATTTCAGGTCTCTAGGGGGCACCACTGAGTACATTGCACCTGCAGTATTTCCAGCAGTCAATCTCTAGGTAAGATCATGCATTTGAAAAACTGCTTGTAGATACAAGTACAGTAATTGATACTCATCTTCCACGTCACCTGCTGTCCTCTCCACCAACAGAGATATTTTGAGCAGAATTCAAGACAATCAAGTAAAACATTGTTCTCACTGTAGTGCCCTCCATTCAACTAATAGCTTTTGGGAGTCTGATATGTACCTGGAACTGTTTTGAGATACATCAGTGATAAAACTGGGCAAAGATGGGATTCACATCTGAATGAAGTGGAGAGAGGGTAATAGACTGACAATACACAAAAAATATATACAAAATAAGGAAATTACCTAACATATTATAAGGACAGACCAGGTATAGCAGAGAAAGTAAAATAGGTAAAGAGAGATCAGGAGTTGAGGGAGAGTTGAAATTTTTAAATGAGGGTGAGGTAGGCCTTTTTGAGAAGGTAATGGTTAAAAAAGATTTGAAGGAGGTGGGGGATTTGAAGGAGGAGGGGGGGTTAAAAAAGATTTGAAGGAGGTGCCTTAAAAATATCTTGAGAACTTCCCAAGGACAGAAGACAGTTGGTGCAAACACTGTGATCCTGGAGCTTTCATTCAAACCCAACATGATTTCCATTCATTAGTCACTTGACAACAATTTCTTGAACACTTACTATGTGCTTCGCACTGTTTTAGGCACTGAGGACGGAGGTCCTGTCTTTGTAGAGCCTACATTATGAAAAACAATAAACAAGTGTGTTAATAAGTATATAATGGGATGTCAGGTGGTGAGAAGTACAATAAGGAAAATGAAGCAAGGTAAGGGAGAGTGGTCAAGGAGGAGCTCCTTGAGGAGGAGTCTTTTGAACTGACACATGGAAAAAGCAAGAGTGCAAGCCATGTGAATGTCTAAGAGGGAGCGTGTACATGTGCCCTAAGATAGCAATGCCTGGGGTACAATCAAAGGGGATAACCAGGATAGCCAACATGGTGCAGCAGGCGTGAGGAAAAAACAGCCGGGGATGTGAAGACATGGTACCTTCAGACAATTGTAAGGACTCGGGTGATAGACCACACGTAAGCCCTGCAGAGTTGAGAGTGGAGGCGTGACATGACCTGATTGATGCTTGAAAGGATCATTCTATATGGAATATCAAGATCAGACTGTAAGGTGGCAAATCTGGAAGAGAGACCAATTTGGAGGCTGTTGGGAATAGCACACCTGAGAGAGGCTAATGACATGGACTAGAACAGTAGCAGGAAAGACTTTGAGAGGTGGTACCTTTCCCCATATATCTTGAAGGTAGAGTCAACAGGATTTATTGACAGAGTGAATGTGGGAATTTGAGGAGAAAAAAAGTAATTCAAAAGATGACTCCAAAATGAATCTGATTCTGGGTGATGGATGGTATCATAGATGAGTGACCCCCAAGGGAATGGAGTAAATGTGGGTGGAGAAAGATCATTTTTCACCTCTGAGCAGGTTTGGTTTGAGATGTCAATTAGATGTCTAAGAGGAGACAGTAGGGTATGTCACACTGGGGTTAGGAGAGGGGTCTGGGTATGGATTTAAATTTGAAGATCACCAACATGCTGATGCTATTTACTATAATAAGAGTGGATATGTATGGAATGAATATAGATAGAGAAGAGAAGAAAACTGAGACCTGAGCCCCGGAGCACTACAATGTTTATAATTTAGGAAAAGAAGAATACAGAAAAAGACTGGGAAGAAACAATCACTGAGGTAGTAGGTAAATAAGACAGTGCAGTGCTTCAAAGCTAGTTCAAGGGAGGAGAGAGAGATCCTTGTACCCAATGGACTTGAACTGCTAGGAAGAGGAAGGCAGAGAATTAAGTATTTTTGTACTCTGAAGTTTCTGTGACCTTGATAAGAGTGGTTTCTTGGCAAGATGGGGTGAAAACGATTGGCATGTATTCAAGTGAAGAAGTGTTAACAGCAAGAACAGACAACTCTTTTAGGGAATTTTGTTATAAAAGAAAACAAAGAAATAGAACAGCAGCTTTAAAAAGAGGTGAGAAGAACGAGGCTTTGTTCAATTTCTCAGCAGGAACATTATCTTGAGGATGTGAGAGTAGGGACTGACCTTAGCTAAAGCTTTGAACAATTTATCCATTATCATGGGAGGGAAGGCAGGGTTATGGGCAGAAATGCAGATGTAGTCATAAATGTAAAGGTAAAAAGAAGTAAAAGTTCTTTCTGACCACTTTCACCATTTAGGAAAATAATAAACAGAAATCAGCTGAGAGTGAGGAGGGAGAAGGAAGAACTTTAGAAGACAAGGAGATAATAGTCTGGGAGCGAAGTGACCAAAGTCAGTGGACAGTGCTGAAGCTCGCTTGGAGTTTGGGTTTGTAAATTCACAACCAGACAACCAAAATAATCATGTTTTTCTCCAACTGTTTTCAGCTTGTTGGATACAAGAGTGGACTAGGCAGAGAAGTGGACTGAATCTGCATAGAAGTTTTGCTGAGTATGGAGGGAGGAGGTAGAGAGAGGAAGAAGATTTTGTAATGAATGCAAGGGAATTATGACAGTTCATGGAATCTAACCTGAGTAAGAAGAGAAATGAACACTGAAGGGAGATAGAACAACGGAAAGGTAAGGTGAGTAGATGAGAAATCTTCTGTTGAGATTTCACAAATTACACAGGGAATTCTAAATGCACTAGGAAGTACCACAGTTGTTTATTTTTTAAGGACAGGAGTATAGTATCAGAAACATTTCTTTTTCTTCTCCTCCTCCTCCCTCTCTTTTTTCTCCTTTCCTTTTAGAAATTTCATATTTGTTAAAAAAAAAAAAGTTCTTTAAATAGACTATAAGCCCTGCTGAAAAGACGTGACTCCTGGGAATTGACTGTCTCTAATAAAGAGACCTAAATCCCCACAATTTCAGAAAGAATGTGAAAATCTGTCACTTGGGTGACAGATACATATTTTGAGAGGGGAAGTTCCCCACTTTAACAGTCCTCAATGTCTATGTTCTCATCTTTATGTCCATTTTATTCAGTGTTTAGCTCTCACTTAGAAGTGAGAACTTGTGGTGTTTGGTTTTCTGTCTCTGAGTTATATTTAGTATAATGACCTCCCATCCATACTGCTGCAACAGACATGAATTTTTAAAAAATGTACCACATTTTCTTCAACCAATCCACTGTTGATGAGCATCTAGTTTGATTCCATGTCTTTTTTTATTGTGCAGTGTGCTGCAATAAACATACAAGTGCAGGTGTCTATTTGGTAGAAAGATTTATGCTCCCTTGGGTATATACCCAGTAATGAGATTTCTGGGTCGAATGGTAATTCTATTTTTCATTATTTGAGAAATCTCCAAGTGGGTTTCTATAGGGTCTGAATGAATTTACATTCCCACCAACAGTATATAAGTGTTCCCTTTGCTCCACAACCTCGTCAAATCTTTTTTTTCTCCCCCTTTACTTTCTTAAATACTCTTTGAACTGATGACATTCATGTTCTCATTTTCATGGTATATTATAAATTACATCTTCACCGATGCCAGTATTTTGTATCAAATTGACAAGATATTTAAATATTTTCCCAATGTATTCTTATGATTCACTTTTCCTCATTCACTGGATTATCAAATAATCCAAGAATTTATTACTTATCATTGCTTCTATTCTGTCTCTATGAATCAAATTTGCCTTTGGTATAATCTAATTATTTTTTGTAGCTATACTTTGCTTCTTGATATTAGAATAATGTCTATTGATTTTATTACTCACTTTATTGCTTTTATTTTACATTTCATCATTTTTTAATCTTAATGTTCTTATAGTTTTTTGATAAATAAACTTATTAAGCTTTAATCAAAAAAATAAAAGGGGAAGTTATAAATCATGTAAATTCAAGCAAATCACACTGGAATGATGGAATGATGCAAGACTATTGGTTGCTGCAATCTTCATCAAAAGAAAGTTTTATTCAGGCAGAAAGAGACCCATGAAGTCAAGAGCAGATGACCAAACACTCAGGTTCATTTCTATCTCCCCATGTGAGCACAGCCTGAGTCACAGCTCCATCCTGAGTTGGGTACTGAGAAAGTCAAATTAACTATTTCAGGTCAGCAGGGTACCACTGCACACACAGCAACAGTCATTCTAAAAGTGCTAAAACTGCGTAGCACTGGCAATATGCTTTCCAAGCCAGAAGGAATTTGCCATGACGCAGAACGAGGATTGGTGATCCACAGCTCCCTTTTAAGTCAACAGCATCTTAAAAAATATTAGAGCAAAGCAGAGCAAAGTGATCATCCCAGTTCTCCCAGATAGATCTAATTTTATACATGGTAAAGAATGGCTGAGATACTTATAAATATAAGCTACAAATCTGATCTCAAAAGACCTTTATATATTTTTCTTTTCATCTCTTTTACTCATCTTCTATGTTTCTCTCAGCTACAGCTCCTGGAGTGTACAGATCAGATCAGGGACATGTATGGAAGAAAACTAACATATTTTAGCCTGGCATTTGAAAGTATAAATTTCATCATCTATACAATTATAACATCCCCAGTAGCCTGTATGTCTATATAACAGCTGCACCTTAGAAAGATTCTATGTTCTGAAATCACACTTTTGTTTGACTATCAAGGCCTTGAACCATTGAGTCTATGAGTCCTTGCCTTTCTACACTTGTCTTTCATGAGGAACCATTGAGTCCATGAGTCCTTGCCTTTCTAAACTTGTCTTTCATGAGGAAGAAGGTGACTGAGATGTGAGTTTCCCTCCTATGGAAAAAGCACTTCTGATATATGTCTGATACATAGCAGGATTAGGTATTATGATATCTTCATTTGACAGGAGAGAAAACTGGGTTTAAGATATTTTCCAAGTCACGTATTAAGTATGATTCAAACCCAGGTTCCTAAGTCTGTCTAAAACCTCTTGCTCTTTAGACCAAACCAAGCAATGGTGTTTGCTTCACTTTGAAAGCTAGTTACTCCCTGACTACTCACATCATTTTGTGAAAGATTTCCAAGTTTTACATCAGCTTGAACACCAAATCCCACAACCTTGGAAAATCCACGGATCTACCTCTACTCTGGTGATGGCTCCCTTCTTTAGCGTCTTATGACCATAAAGCATCTCACATAAAAGCAAAGGCTTGGCTGAGGTGAGTGGATTGCCTGAGCTCGTGGGGGTTCGAGACCCGCCTGGGCAGTGAGACCTCATCTCTACAATAAATCAAAAAATCAGCTGGGCGTGGTAGCGCATGCCTGTAATTCCGGCTACTTGGAAGGCTGAGGAGGAAGGATCGCTGGAGGTCCAGCAGGTCGAGGCTGCGGTGGCTGGGAGCGGCCACTGCACTCCAGTCTGGGCGACAGAGTGAGACTCCAACTCAAAAAAAAAAAAAAAAAAAAAAAAAAAAAGCAAAGGCTTTCCAATCAAAAAAGCCAGGGTGAGTCCCAGCTCAGCTATGTCATAGCTAGGTGACCTTGTTCCTAATTAAAAGCCTCAGTTTCATTCGGGGAAAAAAGAGATATATTCTTTCTTTCTTCACAGGTTTACTATGCAGATTGAATGAGATACTGAATATGAAAGATTTAGCACAGTGCCTGAAAAAATGGTGTTGTGTATTATATTTTTGAGATGTCAGATATACACATCATATTGTTTGAACAAATATTTCAACAGATCATCTAATAAATTCCGGTGATATGTGTTAGTTGTCTTTTATTTAACCTTGAATCCACTCGTATCTCGAACTTGTTTAAAAGCCCTTACAACTCGAATCATGTTCTATTCCTTTGTATCCTCTACTCGTAGTGCAGGTTCTCCAAAAATATTTGTTGGGTCGGTTTCATTTTATAACGTGTTCTCTTTAAATAGCAACAGGAAAACTAATTCAAGACAGACTGTGGATTTTGATAATGAGTTTCTTTTCCTATGATTAGCGTCTCTTTGTCTTGCCTTTGTCCTTCTGAACCTATGTCTTGAGCTAACACTTGGGGGCAGCATTGAGTCAGTTTGCGCTTCACAGTTGTGTGCTAGAACTATGAAATCCAAAGGTAGGGGCTGACGGATAGGAAATGAATAATTCTCCAGATACGTCACTAGCTTTAAAATGACTGTGCACTTTGCTACAGAAATTTATTTAAAAGCAGCACACCCTTCTGCGGGCCTCATGGGAGCTTTTGAGGATAAATGACTTGTTTTCTTTCTAACCCTGGGTGGCAAAGCAAACGGTTAAGACATTTAACCATTTACTTACACAGCAACATGGAGCAAACGGTAAGCTACAGAATAAAGATACATTTAGCACACATTAATGATGTGAAAAGGTACATCTCCTGCTCTTGTGTTTAAACACTACCTTCGTAATTGTAGTCAATTAAATCAGTTCCATGCAACATTGAATTAAAATTTTCCATTAGACAGATTTTAGTCCTGCAACACAGAAGAGAAGAAAGGAAAATGTTGTAGCAAGCAAGTTCATGGCAGAGGTTTATTTTGTCAAGCAGTTTCTCAAACTACCCTATGCCCAGTACAGATGTAACCAATCTCCTATAGCTACAATTACATCACTGCAAATATATGCTTAGATGATCTATTGATGCTCAGAATCTTTGCCTCTGGGTACTGTAAGATCCTTGCCAGTTAAAATTAGTGTGCTAATTATCTGATAAAAAAAACGTGAACTTAGGCATTTCAAAAAATTTTTCTTCATGTACAAAGAAAGCTCATGGAAGACATCTTTTCTCAGCAACTTGGCCCTTTATTTCTCACTAGATTCTAAAGAAATAGCATAGATTTTTATACCAAGAGGGTTTCTATGAAAACCAAACAAAAAAGTACAATAGGATATACCAGTTTCTTTTTAAGCCCACAACTTAATTTCTGTTATGCCTATTCACCGATTTATTATACAGGCATTTATTCTTCATTTATTGATTCAACAAACATTCACTAAACATCCAATATGTGTCCAGTACTGGGAATCTAGGGGTGAAAGACATTGTTATTATTTTTTTCAAGTTCACAGTCTGGAAAGAAATGAACACATACACATGTAAATAATTGCAATCATACTGCTTTTATAGGCTTGGAATCTCTTGTTCTTTTCAAAGCTAAACAAAATTACAGCTCAGAGTGTACTCTCAGAGAGTATAAATCTCACTTACAGATGAGGTGAGGTCCAGAGAAGGTAAAGGACATGACCAAGGTCATACAGTCAGTTAGTGCAAAGTCAACAAAAGAACCAGTTGACTCCCAACTAATGTTCTTCCACCGCATATATTATCACCCTTGCATGTAAGATCATTGAGATGAGGCACTTTAGCTTGTAGTTCCTTGTACCTGCAAAGTCCCTGGTAGAAATCTTGACCAGACATTTGTTTATTGACTTTAATATCTCTTGTTCTGCCACCCATCCCGCTATAAATTACACCATTGTTATCTTTCAGAAGCAAGGTAATTTTTAAATTGTTTAGTCTCTGAGATAATTCTGTTGACCAAAGGAGCATTTTCTTTGCACTAATGCTTTAATTCCCCAAGCCTTAGGGTTGGGAATTAAGGACATGCTAATAATGGGCATTCAGACACAGGTGCATCCAAATTTGACCTTGCATTAACTTTCATACTTTTCTACCTATTTCCAACCAACACAACCTCCCTCTGTTGGTGAGAGCTCTCTCCCCCAGATTTCATGTTCTGGAGGCTTAACATTTGAGGCCATATCACAAAAAAGTTTGTTGGGTAGTTTGTGCTAGGCACATCCAGTGGTATGCTGGGAAATGCTCAACAATAGGGTTGAGGAGAGAGGAAAAAAACCCAAATCCTGATAAGTAGCATTTGCCAATTTCCATAGTGCAAATACTTACACCATGGTCAATTTCAAGCTACCAATGTATCGGTGCATACTGAACTCAACATAAGGAAGAATTGTACACAATCGGCTGTTACTAATCAGCATAAGCCAGCTCCAGTTGCCCCACATTCTCAAAGAAGTGAAGATTCAGTAATGATCTGCCCATACTCCCATGCTGAGGCTTTGCCATTGTTTAGCTAAATGAGAGAATGACAGGTTTGGCTTGTGGGTTTGGTGAGTACAACCAGCAATAGGTTAATTGTAAGACAGGTTTTGAACTTGGTAGACATAGAGGGGGAAAATTAATTATTAAATTAAATTATTAATTAATGAGGATATACAAGAAAAGAGGCAACTAAACTCACCTGATAATTATTATTGTTTTGATGCACCTGTCTCAATGACACTCTTTGTGAATACAAATGAGAAATTGCAGGTTAAAATTATAGGTGAAGGCTTGATTGTGAACACCAACAGATCCCTCAAGGGTTTAAATCTGCAGGTTTAGCTAATATCAGGCCAAAAATGTCAGAATTCAGGAGACAAAGAGAAGAACAACAGAAGGGATAGTGAGAAAGACTTGAGGGTAGAGATGCAAAATTTAAGCAGCAATTTTATTCATGTGTTTGCTGAGCCAATCAACCAATGGTTGTTTGTGTTGCTCTCCAAATTCCTGTACTGAAATCTTCAACTTTTTTTTTTAAGTCAGATTCTCACTCTGTTGCCCAGGCCAGAGTGCAGTGGCGCCCTCACAGCCACCCCAGCGTCGACCAGCTTGACTACAGCAATCCTTCTGCCTCAGCCTTCCAAGTAGCCAGAACTACAGGTGCGTGCTACCACGCCCAGCTATTTTTTTTTTATATATTGTAGAGATGAGGTCTCGCCAAGTTGCCCAGGCTAGTCTCAAACTCCTCTCGCCTCGGTCTCCCAAAGTGCTGGTATTACAGGCATGAGTCACCTGGCCCGGCCGAAATCCTAACTTCTAATATGATGATAATAGGAGGTGTCGCTTTTGGGAGGTGGCTAGGTCATTAGTGCCCTTCTAAAAAGGGCCGTGGAAACTTGTTCTCCCTCTTCCTTGTGAAGACACAGCAAGACAACTGTCTACAAACCAGGAAGTGAGCCCTCCTCAGAAGTAAATCTGCCAGTACCTTGATCTTGACTTTCCAGCTTCCAGAACTCTGAGAAATGTCTGTTGTTGAAGCCACCCAATCTGTGGTAATTTGTCATAGCTGCTGAGTTGACTAAGACAATGAGCATTTATTAAGAATCCTTTTCTATATTCCTATGAATTTAGAATTTTAGAAAAGGATCTTAAGTCATGCAGAAAAGGGAAGGAATTGACACTAGAATATTTGTTCTGTAGAAAACTCTGCAAATATTGATACCCTGTTCTTCTGATTTCAACTCTGGGTTGTAGAAAGAGCAAGGGGGAGTAAGCTTGGCCTCAGTCTTATCTGATGGCTCCAATCCAAAGTTGAGTTATCAGTGCCCAGTGTGGTGTGTATGACTAGTTGAAGCTGGTATCATAGACAGTGAAAGTATTCACCAAGACAGTTAGGAAGTAAGAAAGGTAGATTTATTATTGACTGATTGATTGATTGAGCTGGAGTCTCACTCTGTCACCCAGGCTGGAGTGCATTGGCACACTCATGGCCTCCACAACCTCGACCTGCTTGGCTCAGGCAATCCTTCTGCCTCAGCTTTCCAAGTAGCTGAAACTACAGGCATGTGCCACCACACCTGACTAATTTTTTTGATTTATTGTAGAGACGGGGTTTCACCATGTTTCCTAGGCAAGTCTCGAACCCCAAAAGGTAGGCTTATTAAAGGCTGAGATACACTGCAAGAAAGCTGGTGGTGCAATAGAGACAGGTTGTCTGTTGTCTGCAAAGATGGGTCTGGAGGCTGGCATTCTATGGGGCTGTGCTGAAGAGGGCTGTGTTGGGGAAAGCCCAGTTTTATCGAAATTGTTTCATGTGACTGATTGTGATTGCCAGTTTTGATGGTGATTGTTTGTTTCCCTGGAATTATTCAACAGTGGTCATTGTTTTTTGTAACATGATTTGCAAGTCTCCTGGCCTACAAGCTTTCCTTGAGGTTTGTATGTTTTCCTTAAGGCCTTCTTCCTTATTATAATTCTTCTTCCTTAACGTAATTCCAATTGTGGCTGGTCTATTTGGGTCTTACATTCTCCACACACAGGCAAAAAAGTCTCTGCAAAAGGGGGAGACTCTTTAGTGACAGGTTTCATTATCATCATCAACCCAACCCAAGTCACTTGGGTAGCCAGAGTCTTCAGAAGTTCTCAAACATCAAGCTTGGACTTAAATATTTATTTATTCAAGATCAGGGAAAACCATTTGTTTCCTTTCCGAACCTCTCTCAGGTTCTCACTTGCTTCAGGGTCATTTGTTGAACATTGCCTCCTACCTGGGGACTGTGTCAGGTAGTGTCGCTTTAGTAAGGGGAGTTGTCAACTGTTCCTAGTACCATGTCTAGCAGTAATCCTCAACGGGCTGATTGTCTTCCAAACATGAGCAAACCATACATGCACTGTGTTCAAAGTTATGTATTAATAACAACTGATATGATTCCTTTCCTTTATAATTTCGTAAAAAATGTACTTTTAAATTACATCTCTAAACAGAGTTGCCTGATTTTTTCCATTGTCCTTATACCTTTTATTCTGATTTTTAAATTTAGATTATAAAGTGTATGTATTATCTAGAATACATGTTAATATATTTTATGGTTATGTGGATCCTCATACTTTAAACCTTAACAGCATATATTAACCACCTCACATATTCTGATGAAGACATGCTTTTTCCTGCCTGCTTAATATGTATGTAGACAACTCCCTAACTGGCAGCTAAACTAAGGAATATTCCCAATTGTAGAGTGTGTGTCACACTCTTTGACTTGTAAGGAGACAGTTTGGGCATGAGACAACAAAACTTGAGACAAGAGAAGAAGATATTATAAGAGAAGAGCATATATGTTTTCAAACTAACTCCCTCAAATTGTGATGGGGACAGATGACAGGAGGGAAACTGTTCTACAAGTTGAGGACATTAGTGACAGTTCATACTTGTTTGGTATTTTCTCTGGTAGTTGGCATCTCACAGAGATGTCGGTAAGGGCCCTGGGGCTATAGGTGTGTCCCAACAGCTTTGGGTTTCCCATGGGCTCAGAGCAGAAGTTGGGGCAGAGACTCAGCGAAAACAATTATCATCATGAAAGACATGTGAGTCTGGTCAGGCCCTGTGCACTGACAGATAAGTTTACCCTTAACCCTAGGGGATGCCTCCCTCTCCTGTCTTCCAGGAAAAGATGGAGAAGGGGCAGTCTTCACCTGCCTATTTGAGAATTGTGGATTTAGACCTTGATTGGAATGTAGAATCAAGAACAAGATGTGGAGATGCCTTGGTAGACACGTTGCTGGTTGACAGAAGGAAAAAACAAAAACAAGTCACTAAGTTATATGTTCTGCCAAGTAGAATTAGACACTAAGAATCAAAAATCAAATTGAGTCAAAGAGATAAAGAGAACAGAATCTCCAGACACCTGAGTCTTACTAATTATCATAACCATGAAAATGTATGTCTATCACACAAGAAATCCATTGTAAACTTAAATAGGTATTTAGTGTCATAGCACCAAAAATACCCCACCATTCATCCTGCCCTCTAGTGTGAATGAGGTTGATTGAATTTATTTTAAATGCCTAAAGACCATTGGTATTAGGGGTGCTTAGATACAGACTTAATTGTTTACTGTGTTTGTATCACTTCTGATTTTTTCCAGTAGATGATAATTCTGAGTCTAAATGCAAAAAAATGCTTATTAAAATATATTCATCTTCTAAACATCAGCTGTGAAAGGAGTTAAGTCATTTTATACGATTATTAGTAATATACATTTAAATTCCTTACCCATTAGGGGTTCTCAAATCTCCATACAGATTATCTTCTGAAGAAGATACAAACACCAAGGGACAAGAAGGTTGGATGTGCTTTAGTAGGTCTCAGGGATGCTAGGGAGTCTGAGGTATCCATGAGGACCAACTATTACTGTAAGCACATTTCAAAAAATGGAGCTGGATGTACTTGTCTTTTGTGAGAGGACTTTGATTTACTGAGTTCCAGAAAAGCAAGGAGGAGAGAGAATGAGACCAAAAGATGGAAGGGAGGGGCAAAATCCAGTTGAACACATCAAAGACTCTACTTTTTTATTTAAAAAAAAAATCCAACTTGATACATCATAGTAGAAGAACTGACCTTAGGAATCTTTACTTCTTTTGTTAAGGGTGAATTAGTACATTCAGATGAGGTGTCTGAGGGAACAAAAAGACGAGACAAGAAAGTCACAAAATTCTCTATTTAAGGCTTCATATATTCCCCCTCCAATATTGCCACTTGAACTGTTTACCCAAACCTGAAATATTTGCAAATTATTAGTTATTTAAGATAACGTTAAAAAATCTTTGATTTGAAAATCTTTGTCCTGCTCATCCATAGCCTAGGGGCTATCTTTTTTGCAGTTAAAGCAATTTTAATTTTACCTTCCCCCTCTACCCTAAATGAATACCTAACTCACTTTTCTGTTAAAGTGCATTCACCTGCACTTGGGTGCCCTTAACAGAATGCCAATGCTGTTATTTACATTCGAAGAACCACCCAGGAGTTTAACCGCCTTTGCAGAGGCTCTGAGACCAGCCCTACCATTTCTGCATGCACTTCCTTATTCTAATTGTTACCATGATTTCTCCTTTCCTCATCTTTCTTTGATAAAGTGTGAAGCCAGGAATTACAAGTTCTTTTTCCCTGAGGATTGTCACGAATTTCCTCTTCCCCGTCTCATCCCTTTTTATCCCCATAGAAGGGAAAAATACCAGGGGTTTTAGAGGAAGCATCGCTCACTGTGGGAACCTTGCCCCCTCCCAAAGCCTCCCCACTGTGCCCATAAACGTGCTGTCTGTAGCCAGTTGTTCCCGTTGAATAACAATGCGAGCTGCGGGGCTTTTTCCGCTCGCTGCAAATAGATTAGGCTGCTCCCTTTTATGTGTGGGAAGACATTACCCAGAAGCCCCCAGGATGCCATTATCAGCCGCCAACAGATGGAGCCTATCGGCGTGCTGTCAATCATCCCCCACCTGTGGATCACGCAGCCCAGCCAAAAAATTAATTGCTTAGAAATATAAAATCGGTAGACTCAGATCGGAAGGGATTAGGAAAGAAAAGGTTAAGCCAGGGAAAGAAGCTGTGCTGTGCTAGAGAACCTTATCAACGTCAGCCAATCTATGTGTGTGACATATTCCGGGTTTGATTTGGTTTTCAAATACAAGAAAGACAGCAGGATTAGAACTAGAAATGTTTGGGAAGGGAAAAAACGGGCAATTTACAAGAAGGCATAATACCCATTGCTTCAGATTGGGTGGTTTGCAAGTGTTCTGGAGAAACCACTGAAAATTTTCTTCTCTTTCATGTTTATATCTTGCTAGTGCAATTTCACATTTAATTTACTGGCTTTATTTATTCTCTATATATTTCACTTGCCATATTTTTTTTGTAGCAGCAGAGAGAGGTTGTTCTGTTTTCCACAATAGTTTCACAGGACTATTTTTATAACTCATATTTTATTGTTGTTGCCCTTAAAGTGTTGTTTTAAATGAAAATAATAGTTCTGAATTAGATATTGTCCAAGTCTCACAGTTAATGAAGAACGCTACTTTCTCACTGTGTGTCCCTTAGTCTTATTTCTTCTCTCTGTCTCTCTCTCTCTCTTTCTCTTTCTTTCATCAGAGTCTCATTGTGGCCCCAGGCTGGAGTGCAGTAGCATGCTCACAGCCACTGCAGCCTCGACCTGCTGGGCTCAGGTGATCCTTCTGCCTCAGCCTTCCAAGCAGTTGGAACCATAGGCACACGCCACCACACGGGCTAATTTTTTAATTGTAGAGACGAGAGCACACCAAGTTGCCCAGGCGGGTCTTGAACCCCTGGGCTCAGGAAGTCCTCTAGCCTCCATCTCCCAAAGTTCTGGGATTACAGGGATGAATCACCACACCTGGCCTTTTCTTTTTAAAATTTTAGTTACCTGCCAAATTAAGCATGATTGCTAAACTCTCTTGCAGCTTTTAAATTGTATAACTTCATAAATCAATTTCTTTTAGTATTTAAAAATGACTTAAACAAGACATCTGGAACATGGAAATAAGGGAGATGTGAAAACATGAATTCCCAAAGTCCAACACAGTACCTTTCCTTCGGGAATTTCTCCAACGTCTTTTCTGTGATTGGCTGCACTGGCAAATCTACATTCTAGTAAAAAAGAAAGAGAGAAAGAAAGAAAAAGAAAGAAAGAGAAAGAGAAAGAAAGAAAGAAAGAAAGAAAGAAAGAAAGAAAATAAATAAATAAATTTCTCCAATGGAACGACAGAAATCATTATCCCCAGGGTCATGGTTAGGAGGCATCAAGAATCTGGGTAATTTTGAAGCCATGGGTGCTGTCACTACCAATTTAATTTGTTAAAATAAAATACCATTTTTGCCAATGTTTTGCTTTATTCTACTTTGAAGACAAATGTATCTTTGATGCCAGTACAGCAAAGCAGTCTGTATTCTACATCTGAATTGAAATGAGTAGTTTTTCTCTGCACATGGACATTTAGGGGCAATTTAATTCAATTAAGGATGAATTAATTCAACGAACTTTGATCACATGTCAACTTCTAGTATATGCTGGAAATAAAATATACTGCCTTTTCTCAAGATATTTAAGACCTAGTAGTAATTTAAGTAAAAACAATTGCATAAATAAAAATGATTAAAAAATACTAGCAACCACTTTTTGAGCACTTAATATATGCATTTAGTCACTTGTTATACATCTGATATATCTAATTTTCAAAACAGTGCTGCAAAATATCATGATTATTCTGTTGTTTTTCTTTCTTTCTTTCTTTTTTTAAAGATGGAAACATTGAGTTCAATGGGTTAGGTGACTTGCCCAAAACCAAACAGCCTGGCAAGTGTCAGAACTGTACTTTGAGTGAGCTCTTTGCACACTGCCCCCTACCTGTAAGACTGGGTAGCATGTTAGTGTTTTCACAAGGAAGATACAACATGGAACTCAGAGATGAGGTAAAGACCAGTGCTAAGAACATTTGAAGAAGAATTGTAGCTGATCTTAAAAAGGAATATAAGCCGATTTTCACTTCTAGACACCCCTCAGGCTAAGGTGGATCCCCTGTCATCCCTCTTTAGGGCACCCTGGACTACCCCTTTGCTATTTTTTTTAATCACACTTGTAATTCTGCTTTAAATTCCTTCTCTACTATAGTGTACATTCCAGGAGGGCAGAAAACACTAATGTGCTTCTGGTAAATGGTTAGCAACCAGCTCTCGGGGTTTGCTATCTCTGTAAGTGAATAATTCCCAAACTGCCAACATACCAGCGACTGGCATATTTTTGCAAATATGGCAATCGGCTCTTGACAGTCTGCTGCACATCTTGCTACATAGCACATGGTGGGCAGGAGCTGTCTCCATTGGTTATCATTGTAACCCTAGCACTAGCACTTGGTAGATGCTTGACACTTCTGTTGAATAGATGGCTATATCTTCCAAGTTGAAGTTGCTAGAAAGTCATTTTTCTCTTGTGATCCTGTTCTTGGTTAGGAGATCACAGTCCTTGTCTGCCTGATGCTAACAATCCAGAGCTGGAAAAAGCTGAGAAGGAACTCAAGCAATTCTCAGAGCACCTCATTGCAACTGCACAATTGTTGCCAAAACACTCACCATTGTGCCTGACCCTCTTGAGAAATATGATCAAGAGGGGATGAGGAAAACATTGCTATTATTTTTATTTTGTTTATTTATGTATGTTTTTAGTTGGGGGTCTCACTCTGTCACCCATGCTGGAATTGTGGCACAAAGTTCACTGCAGCCTCCACCTCCTGGGCTCTCCTCAGTAGCTGGATCTACAGGTGCGTGCCACCACACCCAGCTAATTTTCTTTAAATTTTTTCATAGAGACGAGGTCTTGCTGTGTTGCCCAGGCTGGTCGTCAACTCCTGGGCTCAAGCAATCCTCCTGCCTTGGCATCCCAAAGTACTGGAACTACAGGTGTGAGCTAGCATGTCCAGTCATTATTTATATCCTTCAGGAAAAAAATGAACATGCTGCATTTATTAAGGCTCAGTCATTGCACACAATAACATTTAGATTTCTACTCTCGAATTTCATCAGCTCAGCCAGCACAGTTCTGAAGAACTTAGCTAGTATCTTACTTGGAGACGTTGCCACGCTCTCCTCATCTTTAAAATGCTGAGAATTAGAAACAATAACATAAACCATCCAAGATAGCACCCAGGGCACTGTCTACTATTGATCGCTGACAGTCATTATCATTTTCCTCATTATTGTCAGAGGCATCTGTATTCACCTCCTCCATTGAATCATGAGGTCCTAGAGGAAAAAACCCATGAAGATGCCTCTGTGTCTTCTCCTATGTCTCTCCCATGTGAGTTTCTCAATAAGCCTCCAATAAAACATACTTTATCATAGTGAATTGACTATACTAACAATCTCCTCAAAGCAGATGGCCTCATGCTGTTCAGGAAATAGCAAACAAACCCCAAATTTAGGAATCTGTTATAAGTGCATTTAACTGTGACGTATGTGTGCTCCAGATTTGTATGTCAAAAGGGAGAACCTCCAACCCACCATATCTGAGACTTTACTCTAAAAATGCTCAGTTATTCTCTCTCCCCTCAAAGTCATATTTCTCCTCATTGTTAAGAACAGACTGTCTTGGTTAAAATTCTGCTTCTGGCTTAATCAACTTTTTTTAAACCTCTCTGGGCCTCAGTTTTATTATCTATAAAATAAGGAAAATAATTGTATCTACCTCCTTGGGTAATTAGGAAGATTAAATGTGGTGATGCATATAAATTGCTGACACACCAAACATGTTTAATAAATGTTATGTTAGCTATTCTTACATATATGTTATGCTTATTTCTGACCTTTCACCTTAAAAACATTTCTAGATTTCTTTGGGGCATGCTTCTGTGTCTATTTATGATCTCTTACACCAAGCTATAAAAATCCTATTTAACCAGCGTTTGATATCTGTGAAAAGCCTGAGGTTTTTAACTGGAAAAAGTCACTACCCTTCTATAAATATCACTTAAAATGTATCTGGATTTTGGTAGTCCAGGTCATGCTGGAAAATACTGACCTTTAAGCCCTTTAGAATTAACTCTACACTCCAGTCTGGGCGACAGAGTGAGACTCCAACTCAAAAAAAAAAAAAAAAAAAGAATTAACTCTAAAAGGTGTTTTATAAAGCTTGAAGTGAAAATGATCTATCAGAATGGATAAAAATGTATTGCACAGAAAGATGGCATCTTTAGAGAATGTATTGTTTACTCTAACTGGCACCCAGGCTCATTTGCTGTGGTCAGTGGGGAATTCCTTGACTAGACACATAAATGAAACAGATCAAATGAGACATTTCACACTGAAAAACAGTGTCTTGTAGTGGAATGAGAGTGGCCCGGAAGTCAGAAGACTGGGATTCTCATCTTGACTGCTATTAAATTGTTGTGTAATCTTGTACAAGGCTCTTCACCTCTGTGAGGTTCTGTTTTTTCATCTGTAAAATATGCTGATTGGATAAGACAGTTTGTGAAGTCTTTCTAGTCTTATGATTCTATTCTATTCAGCATCATCAGCCCCAGAAATACCTGGATTTTATGATGGGAAGGTGAGATGACCTGACATTTTTATTAATTGATCATGTGCTTGAGGTTTATTTTTTTTTCTCTCCTTCTGTTTCTGACTTATCTAATGTAAGCAAAAGTCTTCTGTGATGCCTCACACAGGTAGTTTCATGAATTCAAGATCAGAAGCATTAGAAGAAGCAGTCACAAGATAAATGAACCTTCTTTCATTACTTAATTCTCACTGATTGTTTAAAGCCCACCTCTGACTCTGCACCCTATTTTATCATTCAAAAGAGAGGACCTTGCTTAGTTTCCTGATGTTATAGGTCTTCGCTGCTCAGATATATTGGAACTTTCTTATTCTGAGATGATCATTTATTCACTTATTATTTACTTATTTACATCTGAAAATGGCACTGACATTGATTGTTGTCAAGGACTGAAACACAACCATATCAACAAATTTAATGCAAGTTGCAGAGTATTGACTTCTATGGCTCATGCCATGCCTCTGTCTAAAGCAGATAATAGTATTTTTTGTGAGCCCCAAGGAGAAGGGCATTTTTGACAAATTTTCTGTTCTACCTGAAAGGGATCACATATGTAGACCTTGTGGAGGGATAGCTCCTTATTTCAGCTCCTTTCAACATTTACTTTCTGGTTAGAAAAAAATGTTTTAAATAATATTTGTTTCTAATTACAAAATAATACCTAGTTATTATAGTAAGTTTGAAAAAGTTTTTGTAAGTAATTGGAAGTATCAGAATTGTAATTCCACCAATTAGAGATAAATACCATTAATATTGTGGTACACCTCCTTCCAGTTTGCCAGGTTTTTTCCATGCATTGGTGGACATGCATTTGCACAGGTGTGTTTTTAAAACAAAATGAGGATCATGCCAAGTAGCTAAATATATTGTTTTGTGACCCGACTTTCCATCTAAACATATACAGATAATATTTTTCAACACGTATAGATACTAACAAGGCACTTTTTGAGTGGTATTATGGGGTGGAAAGGTATGATAACTTTCCTCACTCACCATAAGTGTTATGGCTGACATATATAACAAAAGACAGGTTAACAAGAGCAAAGCTTAACGAATGTATTTAATCAAAGTTTTACATGGCACAGGAGCCTTCAAAAATGAAGACCCAAAGACCCAAGAGAAAACGATTCTTTTTAATATTTGGGTTCATTGAAGAGTGAATAACCACACATAAATGTGATTAGACACAAAGGGAATGATCTAATAGTAATAGACTGAGTAGGAAAACCCAGCCAGGCCTGTCTGTTCTGATTCTTTTGTTTCTTTCTGACTTCCCTGTGCAGCTTTCCTTCCTCCAGGATATAGGCCAGGACCCCTCTATAATTAGGGTCTTATTATCTACTTTCTGACAAGGTAGGCCAGAGAACATCTTTATGGCCTGCTCTTACTCAGAAAGACAGGGGAAAGTTACAGTACTATATCTAGGAACTGTGGCTGGCTTTAGGGAAGAGGGTCTGGTTTTTATGACCTAACTTGGAGGAGGAAGGGAAACAAGAGAAAGAACTTCCAGAGAAAGGCAGAAAGAGACTTTGCTTTGGAGGTCCTTCCAATTTCCTTCAGTTCAAAATACTCAGCATGCCAAAGCATCATGCTTCAGGGTATTGTTTCCCAAGCCCTAACTGTGGCATAGTGTTTCATTCTATAAATGTACCATAATTCATTTAATCAACCTCCCATTGTTAAATATTTAGATAACTTCTATTTTTCATGCTTATAAATAAAACTATGATATAGATCATTGTACATAAATTATTGCACACACCTGTGATTATTTCCTTGGAATAATTTCATATCAATGGCATTACCAGGTCAAAAACTATTTTTCCTTTTCTCCAGTAGACCCTGGGAGGGCCTATTTTATTACATGCTCACCAAGACTTCAAATTCTCATTTAAAAAATATCTATCAATTTGATGAGAGTAAAATTAAAATTTGCATTTCTATGATTACTAGCACTGTAATTTTTATCATGTGTGTATGGGCCTTCCCCCCCCCCTTATGTGTGAATTATCTATGTGGGTTCTTTTAGGGTTTACAGCAAAACTGCTAAATCTCAAAGAACCTGCGGGTTGCCCCCTGCTGTAGTCACTGTGTGAGTGGAACATTCTGGCTCCAGGAAGAAGTTGTAATCTTTGGAAACTCTATAGCAAACTCATACCACCAGTTGCACAAAGGTAGGACTTAGAACAACATCATATGTTACATAGGCAGTGGATACTTTTCCTAACTGTTGAGATGTATTGTTCTTGACATAAAAAATTTTCAGTGTTATGATTCACTACAAAATTAAAGATTCAATTTAGGATAAAAACTAACACAGAATTCTTTGACCATGGTCATCTATTTCAGCACCAAAGATTCTTTTAAAAAAGTGTTTTGTTTGGTTTTTTTTTGGAGTTGGAGTCTCACTCTGTCGCCCAGACTGGAGTGCAATGGCCGCTCCTGGCCACCGCA
>NW_007256227.1:256583-272761 GCF_000164805.1 Carlito syrichta | reverse complement strand
GGAGTGCAGTAGCCGCTCCCAGCCACCTCAGCCTCGACCTGCTGGGCTCCGGTGACCCTTCCGCCTCAGCCCTCGGAGTAGCTGGAACTACAGGCGCGTTCTACCATGCCCGGCTAGTTTTTTGATTTATTGTAGAGATGAGGTCTTGCCAAGTTGCCTGGGCGGGTCTCGAACCCTCGGGCTCAGGCAATCCACTCACCTCGGCCTCCCAAAGCGGGGGCTACAGGCTGAGCCACCTAGCCCAGCCTAAAAAAAGTTTTTTAATGAGTGTCAAAGCCTACATAGGATTTAGAAGCTTTCCTAGTGTGGCATGAAATTATAGGAGATGTTCTGGTATTTCAGAGACAGTTATTCCTACATGATAGGCACTAAGTAAAAGACAAGTGTTCAAGAAAATCCAAGAAAATACCACAGGAAGCAGGGGAAAAAAAATCTATGAAAATCTGGGAGTTATGTAGCACTTTAGTATTTCAGGCGATATAAAGCACAGGGCTATTAACTTCTCAGTTTCACGCTAGCAAGTTTGTTCGATTTTTAAAAATTCAGTTCACCTTTTTGACTTAAGTGACTGACTCAACCATCTGCATTAGTAAGTGGACAAATTTTGTTGGATGCATTCACAAAGTTATCCTGGGGAAACATCTCTCTCTTCCCTTTGAACCGGATAGGACTTTTACCACTAAAAAAAAATTTAAACTCTTTTGTAATGCACAGGCAAGTTGCTTTTCAGAGTCACAGATTCTTATTTTTGTCCAAATATATATAGCACAGACCTCAATTTAAGGTTATATATCACTTGGAGACATTGTATTTCAAGGTAAGAGGATTCCTTATTTCATTTACTTACTGAAGCAAGACCTCAAGGGAGAAGATCACATTGCTGGATAAAGTTTATATTTGCACAACATTATGTGATCAATGAAGCAATGTCCCATAGTGCCCCAAGGCTTTGCTTGAGTCTTGATCTGTTCCATTGGGTTCTTGGTGAATTCCCTTCAGGTGGAAGAGGTTGTCCCTGAATATCACTAAGTGTGGTGTAGGGAAAAGACAGAGGGAGAAAAAGAAGATAATGCAACTGCAAAGAATATTAGAAAGTCAGGCATAGTGCTGTGTACCAGCCATGGCTGGGTCCACATCTGCCTTCAACAGAACATCAGTACCCTTCAGAAGCATATGAGTCCTAGGAATGAAATGTATCAGATTGTCAGTGCATGTGAACTGCTTGCATATTTCTCCCCATATTGGCAAACTAAACAAATGTTTCTCAGTATCACAGCCCTAACTGACATTCCTGAGGAAAAATAAACATGGGTATCAACACTAAAACTATTCAAAAAACCTGTTTTTTTTCCCCTGACACTTTAAAGTATTGCCAGAGTCAATATTTTGACCTATTAATTTTCTTTCTTTCCTCTTTCCCTCCCTTCCTTCCTGCTTCCTTCAGTTCTTCATTCCTTCTTTCCTTCCTTCCTGAAATGGGGTCTTGCTATGTTGCTCAGACTAATCTCAGACTTCTGGGCTCAAGCAATCCTCCTGCCTCAGCCTCCCAAGTAGCTAGTACTACAGATGTGCTACCCTGCTTTCATTTTACTTATACCACTAAATTTCACAATTCTATGATCATAAAGAACTCATTTCTTTAAAAAGCATAACTGTTCAACAAAGAAGGAAAGGATCAGAATGCTGTTCTTATTTTGTATTTAAAATTGTCAAACTATTGTCAGTATCATTTTTGCTCTTGGTTTTTTTAAAAATTTAAACCATTTATAAATGTTTTCTTTCATTCTTCCCCTAGTTTACCTATTGCATATTTTTCATTGACACTTTTTTCTTTGTTTAAATATTAATTTTGCTATGCTAATCCCCCAAGCATATCCCCATTTATATGAAGTAGGAATTGCCATTTCACTTAGATTTCCTTACTCTTTAGTCTTTTTATTATGATTATCAAATATTTTATTTCTTTCTACTTTTATGCATTATTTATTATTACTTATTTTTACTATGCTATAATCAGAGACTAGAACTAGGAAAGACATCATTATTCACTAGTCTATGCTCTTAAAGGAGAGCAAGATCTTACAAGTCTGAGTCTCATCTAGTATTTTCTAACCTTGCTTTAGAGGGTAATTCATATTCTGCATGTTTGGAAAATCAATTTTATAAAGAAATATCTTCTTACTCAGTAGTCTATATATTTTTGTCATGCTATGTGTCATCATTTCCAAGTTTCATGATTCATCTGGATAATTATTATGACTAGAAGTCTCTGCCTTTCTTATTTTGGGCACCCACATTCTCTGTTTGGGTCATATACTCAGTTTGCTCTCCCAGTGTGCTGGTTTCTTTCTCATGTTACCAAAGCCGGTTCTCTGCTACTTTACTGGCAACTCCAGGGCAAAAGAGGAAGGAACAAACTGGAGATCAGATGACTGACCTGATGAAAGAGGAGCTAGAGAGGATCAGAGCTTATTTTGTTTTTGCAATTCCATTTTAGTTAAGTTAATGTAAATGCTTTGACTTCTGATAAAATTGTTGTTCTTTCATTTTCAATTTGGGTGTATGTGTAATGCATTTCTAATATTGTATTCTGAATAAAGCCATTGCTGATAATGTGGGTCTTGACACTTGATATCTGCATAATAAAGGATAATTACATTCACCTGAAAAGAATATAAGTTAACAATAAACAGTTACATAACATAACAGGCCAGCAGCAGTGTGTGAACTGGAATTTTTCTCAGAACCAACTCTGAATCAGTTATCACTGTCATTTATCACATAATGTATAAAAACTATTGGATTAATTAAGCAAGTAGACCTGCTTGTGCGGCTAACATTAAAGAGTAGTATGCCAATTTACTGAATGTACTTACTTGATAGCCATCTGTTTATATTTTGATGCATTTCATCTTAAAGGAAGATTTATATGAATTAAACAATTTAAACTACCAATAAAAGTTACACTAGACAATCCCCATATGCTTTTTAGACCTTTTGTGTGTAATATTTTAAAGTCTATTTAAATTACTCAAATTGAATTAAATTTTACAAGCTGCTTCTCTTTTCTCTTCCAGCATCTAACCTTTGTTATGAGCAACTTACCATTTGATCTCAAGTTTCCTTTTCTCTGATGATAACAAGAATGATATCAATGTCACTCCAGAAACACCTGGATATTTACCACCTGTTTGGTCCTTTTCCATTTGGTTTCAAATCAAGTCTTGGCACCAGATATTGTGAGGCTGTGTCTATCACAGTACAGATCCTGACAAACAGTCTGTGAAAAATAGAGAGCAGCTGGCTGACTGAGAAAGGAGCGCTGTCTCATAGCCAAGTGCTACACGAGTCAGGTCACCAAGTATTCAGTAAGTGCCTACTCAAGGCTTGGAATCAGAAACATTTAAAATGAGATACTTGCACTTCCAATTTGCCTGAGACTCTGTGTCATTTTCATAGCTGGTGGAGTTCCTTGTCCTTCCAGCCTCTGGAGGTGGCCTCAGGTGACTAGTGGCAGCTCTTGGGTAATTTTTCTATGTCCCAGTCCTCTCCGCTCACTATAAGTAAGCCATTGCTATCCAAACAAGACTTACTTTTCAATCTGCAGATTAAATTCTGAAGTCTTATAAGCCCCAAATAAGTACATTAATGTGTGGTTTGTATGACAAAAAATGCATCCTTTTCATTTGCTTAAAGCATGACTGGTTTCTTTTCTCCTTGGGCCTTGGTGACACAGGGGTTAGCAGTGACCCATAACCCCTCTCATTGTCTCTGCTACTTCTCATTGCTTCTTCAGAGTAGAGCTAGTTCACGGGACCATCGGGGATTGTTTTAGTCAAGAGAGAATCTTAGCAGTGCGATTTCTGACTTATGCCTGGTTGAGGAAAAATGGCATTGTGGACTTGATTCCTTTACTAGGCTGTTGTCTATACTCCCCTCTATCAAGCTGGTCTTTTCAAAGCAATGTTATTTACTCCTGCCTGTTTGTTGTATTGCTTTCTGAAGCCTTCCCAGAGAACACCTGCATATCTCTCTAAGTAAAACCCAAAATATTTCATACAAAGTGAGACTAAGTCATGCAGTACAAATTCTCAATCCTTTGGGAAAAATAACACTCTCCAGAACAAAAGGCTGATGACTATTAAATGGCAAATTATAGGAGCAGGAGGGTCCTCATTTCAGCAATTGATTTCTATAAGTCCCGGTTCAGATATTGATCACTCTGAGTTCCTGTCAGGGCTGTTGCCTGCACTGGGCCACCACATTCCTCATGCACCAGGAGTCTGAGAGCAAATTCTGCATGCACTTTTTTTGGTACCATAAGAAAGATAGATCATCTCCTGATGCTTCCCACCTGCATCATTAAAAACAAGACTGAAGACAAACTGAGGCTGCATGAACAAATCAAAGTTAATTAAAATGCAGTTTCTCAGACCTCCCCCCAGAGGTTCAGATTCATTCTTGTAGTATGGGGCCCAGGAATCTGCATTTATGAAGTACCTGGTGGCACTGCTGCGGGCAGAAATCCTGAAAAAGTTTAAAGTTCTATGTGTGGCATTTCATAAACGTAATTCATATTTTAAGAAGTGAGAAATAGACCAGGTGTGGTGACTCAACCTATAGTCCCAGCATTTTGGGAAGCCGAGGTGAGAGGATTGCCTGAGCCCAGGGTTTGAGACCAGGCTGGGCAGCTTGATGAGACCTCGTCTCTACAGTAAATCATAAAAACTAGCCAGGCGTGGTGGCATGCATCTGTAGTTCCAGTTACTTGGAAGGCTGAGGTGGAAGGATCGCCTGAGCCCAGCAGGTAGCCATGAGCATGCCACTGCACTCCAGCCTGTAAACTATAATCAGTTTGGTGTGACTGAGGCATGGAGCAGACAGAGGGGCAAGAAAAGCTAAGAGGGACCCAGGGAACAGCTTGGGAAGGACCATTTTTGCCTTGTGGGGGAACTTACACTTTTGTTTCAAAGGAAGATTTAGGATTAAATCTGTGTTTTAGCAAGATCTCTTGGTCAGAGTGTGGAAGATGGGTTCAAGACTTGAGACATAGAGAAATTAAGGAATTTGCCCAAGGTGACAAAGTGTGTAAATTAGTAAGATTAGTAAGCTTGGGAAGTTGCCTCATCAATGGGCTCTACTCTCATTGAATTAAAACATTTTCTTGGCTAATTGTGTTTGATGCACTTTAAACTAAAACACAACATCTGAGCTTAAATACAGTAGATATACATTTTGTTCTCCTTTTGCAAAGGGAAAAGAATCACAAAAAAGCATTCTGAGCAAAATCCCCCACACTCAGACTGGCATTTCCCTCTTAGAAGTTGAATCAGTTCTTGAGAAGTGTTTTCCTTACAAGCCATCAGGCATGTCCAGGGCATTGTACTGTTTCCAACTGCAGGTTCTGCTACTTGTTGCTTGCAGGCCAAAATGAATAACCACAGAGTTTTGTGGAAGGAAGGTGACTTTATCCCAAAAGCCAGCAGATGGGAAAATGGCCAGGCTTATGCCTCAAAGAAACCATTTCAAACTTTTAGGCAGCAGATAGGGTATTTAAAGGGGAAAGAATGGAAAGAGAAATATCTGTCTGGGAGAAGTACAGGAAGCTGATCTTGCATTGATGGTTATCTCGAATCGTCATTCACCTGGAGAACTGGCAGATCTGTAATCCCGATTGGGAGCAATGGAGAATTCTGCCAAGAGGTCTCCAGACTCTGCTATCAAAAGATCAGCTTCTGGACTTTCTCAAGCAAGTACGCAGATTAGAAAGAGAAAAAAAAAATTCTAAAGGCAGGCTAAGAATGAAAAAGGCTTAAAACCATTTTTCAAAAGCTAAAATGAAAATCCTCAGTTATGGCACCAGGCTCAGGGATGGAGTTGCACAGGTGAGACATTCATGGAGGGGCCAGTTCCATGGGAAGATTGGCAGTTAGCATGACTGAAGCTTTGATAAATGATGCTATGAGAGGGAACAGGTGGGAACTGACCCTACCTGGATGGGGCATCTGTCCCAAGGAGGTGAAGGGTAAGAGTGAGAGAGGCGCAGATGTTGAGGGAGAACATTCTAGGCAGACAGAACAGGAACAGGGAGATAGAAAGATAGAACATACTGATTATTTGTCTGATTAAAAACAAGAGTTAGACCAATTCTTGGAACCAGCTCTCTGTTCCTCAGTTTGTGGTTTCCAAGGAATTCTACCATTAGAGATAAGTAAGTACAATAGGTCTCACTTGGACGTCTTTGGCCTCAGTGGAAATTTATTATTATTTTTGTCTGGCCTTGAAAATGGTAGAGTTTTCACTTCCAATGAGCTGAGTGCTTCTGTGATTTTGAAAGGGTCCCAATTCAGCTATGCAGAAGTGCAGGATGGATATTTAAGGTTATTGTAAAGTTTTGCCCCAGGCAATTCTGTTTACATATATCTACACACTTTTGAAAAAATGAGAAAGTTGAGCTAATTTTATATCTATTAATATTTAAGATTAAAATTTCCCTGTATTTTTTCTTTTTCAAGAATTTTAAAATATCAACTAGTATACATACTGATGATTTCACTATGTTAGACATTAGAAGACTTAAAATGAGATTCTTAAAGAAATGAAACCAAAATATTATGATTTACACCTATGTTTTAAAAACCTAGGTGGGAAAGACTCAGTTATAGTTTTCCTGAAATCCAAAACAGTATTTTTGTCCTGGAAGTAAATCTCATGCACATACAGAACATCTAAGTTTTTATCCTCTTACATGAAATCTCTGTGAGGCATATACAATAGATATAATTTCTCCCAATTTAGAGATGAGAAAGCTAAGGAAGCATATTTAACTGATTTGCCTATATTTGCATATTTAGTTCATTGATGTGTCAGCCCAGGGTTGAGGCCTAATTTCCTAAGATGCCAAAACTCTTTCTTCTATAATTTAGATCATGTCTAATGGCAAATAGCCACATTTAGATTGAAGGAAGACATTTTTGTTATAATTAATTTCCTTTGGTAATAATTAAAAGATGACTTAATAGAATCAAAACACTATCTCCTGAGCAATGAGAAAGATAAAAAGATTATTTTCTCCCACAAAGTAGTGTCTGGCTCATAGTAGATGCTCAAGAGTATTTACTGAAAATGAACCAATAGCCAGGTGTATTGGCTCACCCCTGTAATCCCAGCGCTTTGGGCGGCCGAGGCAAGAGAATTTCTTGAGCCCAAAAGTTTAAGACCAGCCTGGGCATCATGGAAAGAACTTGTCTCTAGAAAAAAACAAAAAATTAGCTGGGTGTGACAGTGCACACCTGTAGTCCCAGCTATTCAGGAGGTTGAGGTTGGGGTGAGTGGTGATGGTGCTACTACACTCTATCCCAGTGACAGAGTGAGATCCCCGCCTCAAAAAAGGGGGGAAAAAAAGGAAAGAAAATGAACAAATAAATGATAGGACAAAAGAGAAGAGGAACCTGCATTTCATACACAGGTTCCATTTTCTGAGACAGAGGGACTGTCATATGAGAAGGGAGTTTTACTTCTGAGAGTTCTGATCTTTGTTGTATGCAGTAGACAGAGCTAAAAGTGCAGCTACCTCATGCTCCATACATCCCACTACACCCAGCCCAGGCAAAAGAGTCCATATTTTATACTGTAAGTAGTTTTAACCAGTTGGACCAGGTAAAGGGTGCCTGATCTCCCCAAAACCAATTAGTTTGGACAACCACAGACCATCAGATCATCCCTGTCAACTATTTGAACTAAGATACCAGAAACCATGGCTAGAAATTAAAGGAGACTAAAACAAACCGCAACTACTTATAATAAAAGGGAGTTAAAGTAAGAAGAAACAGGAGATGTCAATTTGCAGACATGCAATTGTAGCAGAGGCACAGGAAAAAGGAAAGATGAGAGACCTTGTGGTCAGAGGAACTGACACAAAGAGAAGCGGAGGGAGGGAGGGGCACAGGAAAGAAGGAAGGAGAAAGAAGTAAGAAGGAAAAGAGGGAAGAAGGGACACAGGAAGGGAGAGAGAGAGCCAGAGGGAGAGAGACAGAGAGAAAGTTCCTGAACTTGCTTTTCTTTTATATTTCTTTTTCTTTCATTCATTCATCCATCCATTAATTTATCATGATATATAGTAGTGTACATATTTTCAGGGTATATGTGACATTTTAATATTCATATAATATATAAAGAGCAAATCTAGATAATTGGAATATCTATCACCTTAAACACTCATCTTTCTTTATGCTAGGAACATTTGAAATATTCTATTCTAGTTATGCAATAGATTATTGTTAACTATAGTCACCACTGATCTATTGAACACTAGGTCTTATTTCTTCTCTCTAACTATGTATTTGTACCCACTAATTGATTGTTTTTCATCCTCCCTCCTCCCCCACCCTTCCCAGCCCTGTTAAGCACCAATCTGCTCTTCATCTTCATGAGATTCACTTTTTTAGCTCCTACATATGAGTGTCTTTCTTTGCTTGGTTTATTTCACTTAACATAATGACCTCCAGTTCATCCATGTTGCTGCAAATAACTAACATTTTCATGAAACCCAATTTTATTTCATTTCCTAGAGAATTCCTCATATTGATCCAATAATCCTTCCTCTCCTTATTGTATTTGATTTCATCCTTTTTTTTTTCTTTCTTTTTTGCAACCAAGAACTTTCACTAGAACAGCGTATTTCAAGTTCAAACCTAAAAATGTTTAATCAAGCTGATCAAGGGAAGCACTATATTCATTTATTTTGTTTTAGGTGGACTCTTAATCAGGAATTTTGTGGTAGTGGCTTCAGGAGTGCTGCTGTTAGCTGACATTGTTATCTAGGGCATTTGAGCAAGTAAATGTGTTTTATCACCTTGCCGATAGGCTATTTGAATTGGTTTTCAGAGAATTCTGGCACTTTGAACTAATGAGTATCTTAACAGATTCAAAGCATTTATGGAAGAAAGCTTATGACATAATCTGTGGGAGAAAGCAAAAATATTTGGTTTCCTTGAACACAATGAATAACTAATTTGTTAATAAATGGATAATGTCACCCAGACACTTATAAGGATGAATGATTACCTCTCTTAGCCTCTGAGATATACAATTTGCTTTTTTGCTAACATAACTATGATTTTTGATAATCATGTTCCCTACATGGTAATTTATAATTCAAATTAACATAGTTGATATACAGCATGCTAAACCATTGTTTACCTGTGACATGTATATACACACATACATATGGACACATATCTACACACATACTTATTTTCTTTTAACAAATATTCATTGAGGTTCTACAATGTACAGGATGGCATTGGGTGTTGGCCAAGGATAAGAATACACAGGATGTCTTCCCTAATGTTATATTTAATAACAGATTGATCATTGATTTTTATACAATGTTCTGCTAAAACAGGTGTATATTGTATTTTTTCAAAAAGAGGCTGGTTTGAAGAATTAAGGTTCCTTTCAAGTTGAGACTTCTATAATCTGTTAAGGGAAATTGACTTGAGTGAAAATTACCCTCTGCTCTATTCCTCTTTGTGTCTACCATGCTTGACACAAAAACCGATGAATAAAGAGATGAATGAATGAATGAATGGATGAAGAAATGGACTGATAAGATTATTATCTGAAAAATTTTACACGTGAAATCTGGTATACTCAGGGCAATAACTGGCCTTTGAGTGACTAATTTAAATAATAAGTACTTTTTTTCCTAGTGATTACTTTGAACATCGAAATCTTGACTATACTTGTTTTTTCTCAGTTTTGATTCTTGTCTATGGGCCTCAAATAATAATCTTTATAATAAAATATACTAAATTGGGAGCACTGCCTTTATCCTCTTGACCAATCCCAGAGAATTAATTAGTAAGAAAATCTTGCTTCCCTCCAGTATGTCTCATAAACTTCTGTTCCCTCTGGTGGCCTCCCCTGACACCCCACACCCCCACCTTAATGGTTAACATCAGGGAGGTAGATCAATGGAGCTGCCAGCTGCTGTTTCTCCAGTTCAGTCCACTTTCAGCTACGCATCATTTTAAACCACTTCCAATGGAAGCTTAAAGTCCCGCAAGTAGTCCAAGCTGCAAAAGAATCTCCCATTGCAAACTTTAATGATATTTTCTGTTGAACAAATAGAAAACTTTCTATTATATATGGTACCACCTGATCTACATTATGGTCACTGAAGGAGATGACCTAGTTCTATCTGATGCTTTTAAAATTAGCTACTATTGACCAACAGCTTGATTTTGCTAAATTCAAGGCTACTGAGTATGTAGACTTGGTATAAGTTCTGTATCATTAGTGAATTTAATCTTAAAAATAAATCCTACATTTCACTTTTAAAATGGCAGACTAACAATGTTACTACCTCCTTCTCTTCTATTCTTATTTTTTCTTTCTTTTCTTTTCTTTTGAGATGGAGTTGCCCAGGTTGGTCTTGAACTCCTGGACTCAAGCAATCCTCCTGCCTCAGCTTCCCAAGAAGCTGGAATTACAGGTAAGCGTGCCACCACATATGGCACGCTTTTTAAAATTTCTCTAAAGCACTTTTAAAATTTTCGTCTATGACAAAACTAGAAAATAGCCATAATCTCAACCCATGATATACAGTATAAAGATGGTCTTCTGTATGAGGTGAAGTCAAATTTGGATATGGGAAAACAGGGAAAGACTATTCCCACAGTTGCACCTCTCGGCCCAAGGGGTCAGATCTCCAAAGAACTGGCACATCTGTTTGAAATCATGCAAAGAAGACGCGAGGGCTGGTGCTTCACAAGGTTGGGTTTGGCACCAGGAGTAACAAATAATTGAAACTGAATGAGGAATCATCAGCCACTGTTAAAGATAAACAAAGTTGGACACTAAAGTGATAAGGATGGATTTTAACAAGTACTACTTCAATTGTGAAAGTAATTCAGTATGAACTGAACTCAACTCAACTTCGATTAGGAAGGAGGTGACTGGCAACTGGGCATTTTGTTTGTTTGTTTTTGATCAGTCTCACTCTGTTACACAGGCTGGAGTGCAGTGACCACTCACAACCACCACAGCCTCGACCTGCTGGGCTCAGGCAATTCTTCTACCTCAGCCTTCCAAGTAGTTGGAACTACAGGTAAATGCCACCACACCTGGCTAACTTTTTGATTTATTGTAGAGATTCTTGCAAAGTTTCCCAGGCTGGTCTCGAATCCCTGAACTTAAGCGATCCTCTCACCTCCACCTCCCAAAGTCCTGGGATTACAGGCGAGCGTCACGCGACTGGACATTTTAAAAGGAGAATGAGGGAGTGGGAAGTGATAGAATGGGGGTTCAGTAAGGTCAAAGAAAATGACAAAAAGCAGGAAGGGCTTGGTCTGTGTGAAACCATCGGGGTTTCTTAACTGGCACAGAGATTCGGCTCCTGCCCTCCCACAGAAGCTGAGATACAGGGGCCCTATCTTCAGGTGTTGCCTGGAACAAACAGTACAACCACTTGGCAGTCTTAAGTTTTCTTAGGCAGGCACTTTAAAGGGGGCTAGGGCCATCCTAGGGATGTGGCCTTGAGCTGTTAGAAACTATTTTAGTGTTTGTTCAAGTGGTTATAGGCTGGGGTTGAGACCTAGTCGAGAAAGGGCTTAGAGAAGCCTGGCTAGAATTTGGTTCCCAGAGAGAATCATTGTTACCATGAAATCAGAGAGGCAGAATGTGCTGTGGTTATGAAGAATGCACCTGCTTGTCTGGGCTTGAATCCTGGCTCTGCTTCTTACCAGATGTGTGATCTTGGGTGAATCATTCAACTTCGGTATTTCCATTTCATTGTCTATAAAATGGGAATTGATGTAGTACTTACCCCATAGAGAATCCATGATAATTAAATGAATTCATGTTTGTGAAGTGCTTAGAACAATTCTCCGCACAAAGTACATGCTGTGTAAGTGTTTTCTATAATTACATTTTATGGAGCAGTCTATCCATGATACAGAGGAAAAAGGAGACTCTGTAGGGTGAATAGCCCTGCAGTCACTAATCTTGGTTCACTTGGGAGAAGCAAAGGCTGAAAGACTCACTTGCACATAGAACCCTATATGAGCACTGCCCCGTGAATCAGAGAGAGTCTTTGTACAGTTAGAAAATAGCCTTGACCCTTCTCCAGCAAAGATCCTGTCCAGAAAAAAGCTTACCTTGCTCAGAGTTGGATATAAATTCAGAGGAACCATATCAGAATTCATGTAAAGATTCTATTTATAAAAATGAGATTGAAGAAAAGAATAAAAGATATATAGAAGATGAAAAACATTAACCAGAAAAATGCCATTAGAAAACAGAAAAAGACTTAAGTCAAAGAAAGAACAAAACAAAACTGTTCACCCAGATGGACTGAGTTTCTCTACAATGACACAAATCCTTGAAATCTCAGTGGCTTAAACAGCAAACTTTTATTTCTCACTCAGGCTATGTGCCTTTCTTGGGTTGACTGAGCCATGCTCCATGACATCCCTAGTTGAGATTCTAGGCTAAAAGAACGACCATTATGTGGAATGACCCCAAATCTCCATAACTGGGAGAAGTGCAGAAAACATATTATACACTGGCTCTTAACGTTTACAGTTGGAAATAATATGTGTCACTTTCACAGGCACTTTCTTGGCTACATGCCAGTCATGTAGAAGTCACTTTCAAATAAAGAGGGATGTTCAGCGATCCCATCTGCCCAGAAGGAGAACTGCCATATTTGTGAGCACCTCTGAAAACTACTACAAAACAATTTAAAATCAAGTTTAAGAAAACTTCTCATAAGTAAAATTGGATATGAATTCAATTTTAAAGGGCCTACTGTGTCTGAGGTAAAACTGATCCAGAAAGATCAATAATGAGAAGGGCTCACAAAAAATTGAGATATATCCTTAGAATCTAAGTAGGATTTACACAAATACACACACACATACACACACACACACACACACACACACTGGGTTTATCTTTTTTTTTTAGGAACATTCAATGCTATAAAAAAATTAGGCAATAAATCATCTGTTTTCTAAAGCAAACATAGTAGGATAGTATTTATAGCCAGTCAACTTATCATTCAAGGATAAAGGCAACACAAAACAGTTTTAAACACACAAGAACTCACAGAACATATTGTCATGAGCCTTTCTTGTGTAATTACTTGAGGACAAATTCTGATCAATCAAAGGATGAATGAGGAAACTGACAAATGAGTGATACTGAGTGTGTGAAATATTTAACTCAAAACAAGATAAAAATGTTTATTCTGGGCGTTATGATCACTGAATGGAACGCACATTTTTAAACTCCACCAGTTTAAAGTGACAGAATGTTGGGAGCCAGCCATGGAGGCCCACTGAGCATTAGGGATCAGGAAGGGCCATTGACCCCAAGACCACTAGGATGCATTCGGGAGCTATTGACCCCATTTCCTCCCCCTTTCTACTCAGCACTAACCAGATTAAGCTCCTGTGAGCTCAAAACATAAAAACTCTGAGACCGGGATGAACACACGCTAACTTTAGAAGCTCATTGCTCCCATTCTTCCACAAACTGCAGTTTTGGCTTTCACACAACTTATAATTCAAACTCGTGTCACATCTAAGAGCCTTAGCATTGGTCACAGGCTTCTGGGTCATGATCTCAGGATTTATTGAAGGTGTAAATTGTAGAATATAGTTTTAGAAGACAGCCATTTTGTTGAAAGAATGTGGCTGGGTTACTTGCTGGTAGCCCACTGTGAACTTTGGACTGGGCCACATTCCAAACATTCTGGGATGGGCCACTTTCGTTTGTAAAGTAAATACTTAAGCTTCTATAGAATTGTTTAACTTGGCATAAATCAATCAGCTTAGGATGAAAAAGGTTTATAGAATATGTCAGTCATGGATTAGTTATCCTTTGTTATGGGATTTTAAGATTATCATATGAAAAGGGTTTAAAGGCAATCATTGATTAAGTTTTCATGGATTAAGGTTTCTGGTGGGTGTGGGACGCCCCTCCCACATCTGACTTTGTGTATAAAAGACCTGTTGTAATTCCCAATAACACACATCGCTTCTGCACTAGACCAGAGTCCAATCTCTTTCTTTCTCTCTCTCTCTCTTTCTCTCTTCTTCTCCCCAATCACTGATGCTGTCTCCACCTTTGGGGTACCCTGAACCTGACTGGAGCTGGTCTCCGGCAAGGGCTTCTGCACTAGACTGGAGTCCAGTCTCTTTCTTCCTTTCTCTTTCTTTCTCTCTTCTTCCCCCCAATCGCCAATGCCATCTCCACCTTTGGGGTACCCAGAACCCTGCTGGAGCTGGTCTCCGGCAATTCGGATCCCTCTACCTTTCACTGCATCCACGTAGCCAATTAAGGCCAAAATTTCTCTAACTGCAGCCTGAAGAGTTTCATCCTTAATTTGTCTCAGTTGTAATAAATATGGAAAAATTCTTTCCTTGACAGACACTCCTTTTCCTTCAAGGTACTCTAGAAGATGAAAAGTCAGTTCTTCAACACTCGTAATGCAGAGCTTTGGGTCAGTTGTTCTTCTTAATGCCTGAACTAATGCCCGGGTCCTGTTATCAATACTCACTCTTGCAATAATCTTTTCTTGTTGAAGAGATAAACACTTTTTCTCCTCTGCATTTTTGTCTTTGCTGATGGCCTGTTCAGTTTTAGCAGGCTTTTCTTGTTCTTCTATCTGACTCTTTGAATCATATTTTAATTTGGGGACAAGTCCACCAATATAACCACCTACTAAAGCTTGCACGCCTTCCGTGGGACAAGAAGAAAGTTAGCAATACTTTGTCTCGTTGAAACTGGAAGAACCTCAGGTAACCCAGTGGGACTTGCAGACTTATCTACAATATCTGGAGAAGATTCTGAGCCTGGCTTATCAGGGAGGATACCAGGATCTGAAGAAATTGATTTCCCTTCTTCAATCTTTTCACCTTCAAGTTCTGATTTGACTTCTTCCAAGCCTCACTTGCACAAGAATTTACCTGGAGTAAAACTTCCTTGGGTAAGATTAGTTGACTGTTAACTGACTCATATAATCCTTTTCCTAACAACATATTGCTAGAAATAGGAAACTGATTTGGATCCCTCTGCTGGTTAACAGCCCTCTGGATCCTTACCTGATCTTCAAATTCAGTTTCCCATAGTAAATAGGCTCCTCCTGACAAACAGCTTTTAGCAAGTTGTTGCCAATCTTGTGGTGTCATCCACCAAGTGGCAAATTGTTCCATAATAGTAATAGTATAAGGAGCCATAGGACCATACCGAGTACAAGCCTCTTTTAAGTTCCTTAATTAATTTATATGGTAGTGGCTCCCAGTGAGGTGCCTCGTTTACTGTGCCTTCTTCCTTATAAATTGCTGGAAAGCAAGAAGACAAGGTAAAATCTCCCTCTTTCTCAGCCTTTTTTCTGGCTCCCTGCATACCTACATTAGTCTAAGACACATACCCAGGTGTGAATTTCGGTGTTTTCACCTTATTTCTAGTAAAGGGTATGAGAGGAGGTACCTTGGCAACGTTACTAGGATTTTTTCGCTTATGATACCCAATCACTTCCTCCTCCAACTCCATCTCCTCCTTGGGGAAAAGTTCATCATCTAAAGGAGGCGCCAAGACTATGGCTAGCAGGGGAGTATCTTTATTTTTGGCCAGAATTTTAGAGAAATCACACTGTGGATTTAAAGCATCTTGGATAATATTCCATAAAGCTAAGGCATACAAAATGCAAAAGGCAAGCCAATTGGTTCTTCTATCAGACAATATGTTCAAAATACTAGTAGACATGTTCCTTTCTTTAAATTCACTCTGGCCCATGATTCTATCATGGCTCTTAAACTGCTCACCCTTCCTTGTTCTGCCTGTCTCTACAGAGGGGTCTGCAGCACTCTGGGTGAGGTTCTATCCATTCCGAAAAAGAAAAAGAAAGCTTACCTTGAGGTCCCACATTCAGGCACCACTTGCCGGAGACCAGCTCCAGCCGGGTTCAGGGTACCCCAAAGGTGGAGATGGCGTCGGCGATTGGGGGGAAGAAGAAAGAAAGAAAGAGAGAGAGAGAGAGAGAGAAAGAGACTGGACTCCAGTCTAGTGCAGAAGCCACTTAATGGGAATTACAACTGGTCTTTTATACACAGTCGGGTGTGTGAGGGGCATTCCCCACCCACCAGATGTTCTTCAGGTATAATCCC